>NC_072733.1:189329858-189437767 GCF_026930045.1 Uloborus diversus
GTAGACACGTACAAACGCGCACTGGATTTACCCACGAATTACCTCGTGTATACCCGTGTATGTATGTACACTTATATATGCGTGTATACGTCTAATGTACACGTATATACTCGAGATACATGTGCATACACACATATGATGTTTGTTTACATGCGTATATACCCGTACATACACTGATCGTACTATCCCGTATCTGATGCATACATGTATCCACTCATATATGAACGTGTTTACTAATGTTTACACGAACGTATATACTCCTGTATACACACATATGCTTGTGCATATACTTGTAACTATAAAAATAACCGAAATATACAAATATTAGGGTTGTTTATAATGGTTTTGAATCTATTTTTAACTATGACCACTTTACCCCATGCTATGTCCACTTTCCCCCACCCCATGGGGTAAAGTGGTCATAAATACAAAGGGAAAAGAAAGTGTTATAAAACTACTTAAATCAATATTTATTTTCCTAAAACTCAATGTACCTAGTTCTTTAACAATGCAATGTAAAATAAAAACAAAAAAAGTTTAAGTATTTAAAGAATTTATTGTATTTATTATTCATCTCTCTAAGTTGAAAACCTGCGATTTTATGACCACTTTACCCCACCAGACCCTAATAATTCTTATTAAAAATATTTTTATATTGAATGTAAAATAAGACTTGGAAGTCGCCGGCAAGTTAAAAATAAAGCCAAATTGATATAGATAAATGGTAGTTGATAGGGATGTTATTAGAGCATCTGTTCGCAACCGGTGTTTCGCGAACCCCTGGGGGTTCGTGAGGATGGATAAAGAGGTTTTGCGAAAATAATATAGACACGTTTAGTGGTGACGTCAGGGGTTGCCAGAAACTCGGGGAAGTTTCCAATCATGCCGTTGCTATGCGCGTTGCTAAGGTAGAAACAACATAGGATCCTCGTACGAATAGGGTTAGAGCGATGTTTAATTGATGGTTTCTTGCCAATTAAATGCTTTAAATAATTTTTTTAGTGGTTTCAAGTCACATATAAGCCACCTGTAGACATCATTTGACGAGTATCGATAGTTTTTACATGTGAATCGGGTTAAAATTCGGCAAAACATAGACTTATGTGGAGTACAAGTGTGTTTTCTAGAGTTATACTCTTCTTATTGTTATTTCTTTTTCTTTGCGAGGAGGAGAATAGCTCCGACATTAGACAGGGTCTAGAAAGACATTGCCCCCTCCCCCCGCTTTCGGAAAATTGCTCTATTTCTATAAATTTGGGCGTATTTTTTTTCTTTCGATGCAATATATGCATTGACTGTATATGATTTGCAACCCCCCCCCCCCCCCCTCCTTCGTTGAAAAATTTGAAATGACGGGACGAGGGAGATATATTTTTTTTAATCTTGTTTAAAGCTTAGTAAGAATGTCATTATAATTATTTTCTTCGGGCGGGATTTTTAAAAAAAATTGTATAAGTTATTTTTTGTTTGGGAAAGGAGAATTTTTACTTTACTATATATATATATATATTTATATTTATATTGTGATGCTTGTTTGCATTGAAATTTTTTTTTTCGGGTAGGAGAGGGATGTTAGGTTACATTTTCCTTATCCTAATGCGTGTTTAATCAAGATATTTTAATTTAAAAGTTTTTCTTTAACCCACACATAATTTAAGCTAAACTCCAATTGAGCTCTATTCCGAATAGGACTAAAAACTAGCTTGAAGAAATTATTATAGTTCCCATTGAAACTAGAAAAAAAAAAACTAATATGTATATCCTCACCCCCCAAAGAGCAATTACTTAAAATTACGAACAGCAAGAAGAAATATCCCCTCCTCCCGAAGAAAAAAAGAATTTAATTGAGCTATGCATTGCAAATAGTAGAACAAACTGAAATTTTTAATATATATTTATGTATATTGATATAAAAATATGTATAACAAGATAACAAGTAGAGTAAATTAAAAATCTTCCGCCTCGGAATACAAAAAAAAAAAAAAAAATTTAAAATACTCGTGACAATTCGAATTCTGACTTTCACCCAAAGAGCCCGACGGAATGAAGTTTTATTAAAATATGCATTAATTACTGGAACAAATGGAAAAAAATCCTCCCCCCCCCCCCCATCTAGGTATCTGACTAGGTTGACATGGCCTCTCGTCTTCTAAACAAAAGAATGCATACAATTCAATTAAAGCTACTCCTGTTCCTCAAAAAAAAAAAAGAAAGGAAGAAAAAAAGAAATTTCACCCTAAACTTTAAAGGAAAAATCTCCCCCCCCCCCCCAAAGCATGATATTTCAAATTTTCTAGAAGGGTACGTGCAAAAGGCAAATAGTCAATGTATGTTGCGCCGAAAAACAGCAAAAATTACGCCAAATTTATAAAAATATAGTTATTTTCCAAAAGCATGAGAGGGGCAATGCCTCTCCTGATTTTCTCAAATGGCAGACCTGCCCCCGTCCCCCAAAGAAAAAAAAACAATAAGAAGAGTGTATAACTCTAGAAAAAACAATTGTATTCCACATAAGTTTATGTTTTGCCGAATTTTAACCCGTTTCACATGTAAAAATTATCGATACTCGTCAAATGATGTCTACAGGTGGCTTATATGTGACTTGAAACCACTAAAAAAATTATTTAAAACATTTAATTGGCAAGAAACCATCAATTAAACATCGATAGATTTTACATGTGAATCGGGTTAAAATTCGGCAAAACATAGAATTATGTGGAATACAAGTGTGTTTTCTAGAGTTATACACTCTTCTTATTGTTATTTGGGGGACGGGGGCAGGTCTGCCATTTGAGAAAATCAGGAGAGGCATTGCCCCTCTCATGCTTTTGGAAAATAACTATATTTTTATAAATTTGGCGTAATTTTTGCTTTTTTTCGGCGCAACATACATTGACTATTTGCCTTTTGCACGTACCCTTCTAGAAAATTTGAAATATCATGCTTTGGGGGGGGGGGGGAGATTTTTCCTTTAAAGTTTAGGGTAAAATTTCTTTTTTTCTTCCTTTTTTTTTTTTTTTTTGAGGAACAGGAGTAGCTTTAATTGAATTGTATGCATTCTTTTCTTTAGAAGACGAGAGGCCATGTCAGCCTAGTCAGATACCTAGATGGGGGGGAGGATTTTTTTTCCATTTGTTCCAGTAATTAATGCATATTTTAATAAAACTTCATTCCGTCGGGCTCTTTGGGTGAAAGTCAGAATTCGAATTGTCACGAGTATTTTAATTTTTTTTTTTTTTTTTTTTGTATTCCGAGGCGGAAGATTTTTAATTTACTCTACTTGTTATCTTGTTATACATATTTTTATATCAATATACATAAATATATATTAAAAATTTCAGTTTGTTCTACTATTTGCAATGCATAGCTCAATTAAATTCTTTTTTTCTTCGGGAGGAGGGGATATTTCTTCTTGCTGTTCGTAATTTTAAGTAATTGCTCTTTGGGGGGTGAGGATATACATATTAGTTTTTTTTTTCTAGTTTCAATGGGAACTATAATAATTTCTTCAAGCTAGTTTTTATTCCTATTCGGAATAGAGCTCAATTGGAGTTTAGCTTAAATTATGTGTGGGTTAAAGAAAAACTTTTAAATTAAAATATCTTGATTAAACACGCATTAGGATAAGGAAAATGTAACCTAACATCCCTCTCCTACCCGAAAAAAAAAATTTCAATGCAAACAAGCATCACAATATAAATATAAATATATATATATATATATAGTAAAGTAAAAATTCTCCTTTCCCAAACAAAAAATAACTTATACAATTTTTTTTAAAAATCCCGCCCGAAGAAAATAATTATAATGACATTCTTACTAAGCTTTAAACAAGATTAAAAAAAATATATCTCCCTCGTCCCGTCATTTCAAATTTTTCAACGAAGGAGGGGGGGGGGGGGTTGCAAATCATATACAGTCAATGCATATATTGCATCGAAAGAAAAAAAATACGCCCAAATTTATAGAAATAGAGCAATTTTCCGAAAGCGGGGGAGGGGGCAATGTCTTTCTAGACCCTGTCTAATGGCGGAGCTATTCTCCTCCTCGTAAAGAAAAAGAAATAACAATAAGAAGAGTATAACTCTAGAAAACACACTTGTACTCCACATAAGTCTATGTTTTGCCGAATTTTAACCCGATTCACATGTAAAAACTATCGATACTCGTCAAATGATGTCTACAGGTGGCTTATATGTGACTTGAAACCACTAAAAAAATTATTTAAAGCATTTAATCGGCAAGAAACCATCAATTAAACATCGCTCTAACCCTATTCGTACGAAGATCCTATGTTGTTTCTACCTTAGCAACGCGCATAGCAACGGCATGATTGGAAACTTCCCCGAGTTTCTGGCAACCCCTGACGTCACCACTAAACGTGTCTATTGTGATGGCGGAATTTCAACATGCTTTTTTGAGATGAAGTTTTGAACTCAAGCAGTGTTTTGTACAACATTTATTCAGTTTTCTCGCACATTCAATACTCTCTGCAAAGAAAATGCTAGCATAATTGCTGTTTGTCATTACGAGTTGCGGATTTTACCGCTTTCATTGCGAATAATGAAATTGAAGCCAAATCGAAGTAAATCTACTTTTGAATACAATGTATTCAGGTGAAAGATTTATGAATGCTTTGGTTTCTCAGTAGTTTTAGAAAAGGATGTTCGTCTGAACTGAATGAAAACATTACTTGGTGCGTATGCGAGCGTCTGAAACATATTTAGTTCATATTCGATGTTTAGTTTCTTTAACATTTAAATGTGACGTACAGCTATCGCACTAACTCTAGTGGTGTGCCTAAAATGCTCTAAGTGCGATCGGAATAAGTGAACGAAAAAAAAATATTTTTGTTGTTAAAAATTAACATTTGTTTAATAATTAGAGCTAATTATGCTCGTTTCTTTGTCCTTTGTTTTTCAATGTACGCATTTGCATTTTATTCCGCAATCTTAGCGTAAGGAAAAGAAAACTCTTCAGCTTTCAAACGATTAATGTTCGCATTTTTTCCTTATCAACCAGCTAGAGTCCATAGACCTTTTCCAAAAGACAAATTTAGTGAACTTTATAAGTTTTTATTGCAAGAGACAGAGTTTCTATGCGAATAAGGATTTTCAATTTTTACAGAGATAAATACAGAAGAAACTTGAATGCAGAACCTAATGTAAGACTAAAACTCAGATATTTAAGCCAAACTTTGATCTTAGCTTCTTTGTCACACAAATATCCCGTTTAAGAGTATTTTCAAACTACTGAAGCTCAAAAAGAATAATCACTAGTTTTTTGTATTCATTTTATAGCTATTTTAGTATGTGTATACACTGTTAAAACTACAGGTTGCATTCGGCACCTTTCAGGGGTGAAAAGCTTGTTCACCAGCGGCACCCAATACGGAGCCGAAATGGCCCCTCTAACTAGAGTGAAAAACAGGCTCCTTTTAAAAAAAATAGGCAGCCGGGGTGAAAAGAATTAACCTTCGGAGAGAGAAATGGCACCCTTACTATAGATACTCCTCCCCCCTCCGCCGTATTGTGTGCGTTTTTGAGTACAGTTGTATAATTCTTTTTTTTTTATTAGTTTTGTTTTGATTCATGATATTCTACGTTTTGGACATTTTTCACATTGAATGAATTCAGTACTGGAAATAATTAAAACTTGTAATTACAGCATTTGATCATATTTCAGAGTTTTCAACATAGTTAAGAAGTGTTCATTGCTTTAATTCATCTGATCGTGCTCTAACTCAGTGTTTCTCAACCTCTTTTGATCCACGGGTCGGTAAAAGCAAATGAAAAAAACATTGCGGACCTGTGAAATTTTTATCCTTTTCTTAAAAATAAATAAATAAAAATAATTACAATAACTCTCGGGCCGTTAAAAACTTGTGAAAAAAATTCTGCGTACTGATGCGTTTTTTTTCTTACAAAGTAATATTAAAAATGAAGAAAACAATAAAAATCTACCCACTTTACTTGGTATCAAAGAGTTGTCACAAATATATTTAAAGTTAAAGACGAGTAATTATTTCAATAATCATAGTTAAGTTAATGATCATTTGTGAGAAATAACAGCACAGAAAGTAAAGTGTAGAGGTACTTATGGATTATTTACATGAAAAGCCAAAAATATTCTGGGATATTCAAGTTATGGGAAAACAAAATCGTTTCTCGAGCGTTCAAAACTTCAATCAAGAGTAACAATAAAATAAAATGCACATATGAAATTTTTCGACAGTTTAAAAACTTAAAGAAATTCCTAAACGCTATCGAAATATTAACCGCTAACAGGAAATGATTCAAACACTTGAATGAAAAAGCAAAAAAAAAAAAAAAAAGCTAGACGGAGCGAGATTTCTTTTTTATTAAATGCGCTTGCTGTTTTGTAGTAATCTACGAAGCACAAGAATCATTTTTATTTAGGTTCTCACTTGTTGATGATTGATAATCTTATTGCGGTTATTATTTTGGTGATTAAATAATGCTTAATGAGTCAAGAAAATAATGCTAGATATATTTAGTAGCGTTTTGAATGATGGAAATTTCACGACAGTAACGGTAAACTAAAACTAAACAACTAACGATAATACGGTGCCGTAACGGACTAACGGTAACTGAAAAGCAGTGAACGTACTTTTAACTATGTTTGAAAGCCCTAAAAGCTACAAAGAGATCAAAAGCTGTACTTACTTGTTTTTTTAAAGAATTATCCTAGAAAAGTTGAGATTTAATCCAATAGTATACTTCATTCAATGTGAAAGACATAGAAGGCCACGCATAGATGCAACCCATCATTCGTCCGCCACACTGAAGTGGTTGAATGGTGAATGTATGCCGGAAGCGCATGCGTCAGCGAGTCATTTAGCGATTGCTTGCTGTTTTGGCACCCCTGACTGCTATTGTCTGCTGTTTTCGCACCCCTGCTCTATTTCCTGGCCAGCATGGCACCCCTGGGCACCATGCTTCCACCTTAGGGGGAATATATTCACTCGTCTGGAACCCCTGGTTATAACAGTGTAGCCACATTAGTACCTCTGAATTTCTCTGTCATGTTTCCGTTCTTGTAATGATTGAATTCTGATGAGCAACATCAAACTGAAAAAAATCTTCCAGATTTTACTCCGTGTGTGTGTGTGTGTGTTTTAATTTGAAGACTGATTATATCTTTTTTTTTTTAAATGGATTTTTTTATCACAAGTGCATCAATACAATGTTCCAAACTGTTCACCGTTCAAAAGAACGGTCGTTCATTTTATAAGAGAACGAACGGATCCGTTCATTTTTGACCCGTTCATTCATGAACGACGCATCCCTACAAAGTATTAAATTTTGCCTCGGAAAGTTATTTTAGAAGCTTTACAGGCCCAACTTCTGTCAAGAACTTAAAGTTGCAAGATTTATCACAATGTATAATCAAAATTTAATTATTTATGAATTTAACTGGTTTTCTATAAGCCATACCAATGACAGAGATTGCAAACACTTATCTAGAAAAGGAAGTAAAAGTTGTCACCAATAATTAAAACGCGAGAAGAACGAGAAAATGTAGTTTGTATTAGATTAAATTAACTAAATTGTTTCTAGTAGTGTTCCCACTTTTTAAACACATTTTATAAAAAAAAAAATAAATAAATGCACAATTTCCAGCCATTTGGACACCTAAAAACCTTTGGGATAATGTTCACACTTGTTTTATGAGATATTTTCAGTTTTTTTTTTTTTTTTTTTTTTTGTGATTAATGTTCCTAAGATATTTATTTATATATTTAATTGTAAAAAATAAAAATAAAAATAGGGTTGAAATCTGAAATCAGTTTTCGACTCTTTTTACTTCCTTTTACAAAAAATTAAGAACGTAATATATTCACGAAAAAAGTTTCACTCAAAAATCGGCCTTAATTTCCATTTTACTCATCCCCGAATGAATGTCGAGTTTTTTTTTGTTTTTTTTTTTTCAACCTGACCACACGTGGATATATGCTTAAGAACGTATAGACACCCGAAATATCCATTTTGACGATCCCCGAGTTAGCTACGAGTTTTCTCGTGAGATCCGTATGTACGTATGTATGTATGTGCGTATGTATGTCGCATAATTCACAAGAACGGTATATCCTAGAAAGTTGAAATTTGGTACGTAGTCTCCTAGTGGGGTCTAGTTGTGCACCTCCCTTTTTTATTGCATTCGGATGTTCCAAAGGAGGTCTTTTACACCTTTTTGGGGGGAAATCATTGTTAATTTCAATGCAAACTCAAGTGGTGTTATAATTTATGCAAACATTTCGTAACATATCTCAAGCTCTTGGTCGCCAAGTTTTTTCTCCAATTTGGGGACAAAAAAAATTTGGCGTTTTTTTTTTTTTTTTTTCTTTTTTTTTAATTTGGTTTTATTTTGGCCACTATTGGCGACATTTAGAGAGTTAACTTTTGAATCACATTAAAATGTCCAATATTGGGAAAATTAATCTGTATAAAAACGTTTTCTTGCTTCAATTTGCAACAAACTTGGGCAAAATATTTAAAGTGTTTCTTGGCTTACTCCAAGGCACTACTATTATTATTAAATTGGTGTAAAAGGAAGTCATGTGATGCACACATCAGCTCGTTTTACATGAGAATTACAACCATGGGACAGGACATACCAATGTCATTTCACTGAAAAAATGTTACTCTAGTTTTGGCAAAGTTAAATTGTATTGGAATTACAGTGCTAAAGAGGTATAAAAGTATGTTCAATTTCAACGAACTGTTTTCTAAAAAGAAAGAAAAAATATCTTATAAATAAATCTAAATACAAGAAAAGGTCAAAAAATAATAAAATAAAACAATTTACTTCAATTAAATATTAACAAATTTGGGAAAAAAAAAAACCTACAGGTGATTATGAGATTGATAACTGTCAAATTTTTTGAGGGAATACTCGGAATATGACAATACATCCCCCCCCCCCATTTTATAGTATGCATACAATCAGCAACAGGTCTCATATGCCAATACATTTTGCTGCACCATACCTTTTAGTGTGGAGCCTTGAGATCGAATTAAGTAGCTACTAATAATTTTTAAGCAAGAAGTTCTGTCCAAAACTGAACGAGCGTACTTTCCCGTATACCAATATTAACTTTCTAGTAACTAATCAATATTATTTAAATGAGTTAAGACTGCTAATTAAGTCAAACACACCTTTTTAATAAATTAAGCTGATTTCTAGAAACAAAATATGTCTTGGTCAACTGATGAAATAGATACGTAAAAAATAAATAAATAAACAAACAAACTTTTAGAAGCACTTTTTAAATACTTACTTAGCATTTAGAGAAGCGAATATGTTTTTTTTTTTTTCATTTAAAAAAATTTTTGACTGCTTTCAAAAAGAAAAAAAAAATAGTTTTAAATAAAAACAAAAAACCCGACTGCGTGAAAACCAAAAAAAAAAAAAAAAAATGAAAGGAAAAAAATATAAGCCCGGTAGTTTAGAGTGTTATTTAAGAAATAGTGAATAACTACACTATTGAAATAGTTTTATAATCGATACACACCATAAGAAAAATCATAAATTCAAAAGCAGACTAGAAGAATCAACAGTCGGGGCTCACTCCTTTTTGACCAATCAAGGAACCCCGTAAAATTTGAATCAGTCAAATCTTTCTCGCAAAACTAAAAAATCCCGTCAAGAGAGTACAAGTTGCGAAACTCAGTCCCCTGAGTCACGACAAATGCAACATGTTAGACAGTGTTGGGCATTAATCAATTATTTTTTAATTGTCTTGTTAATTGATTAAAAAAGTAATTGCAATTAAATCAATTGCAATTAAACTATTAATTGCACTTAGCAATTAATTCAATTGGATTAATGTACGTTAATCGTTTCTCACAATTAAAATAATTGCAATTAATTTTTTAATTGTTTTATGAAACAATTAAAACTAATAATTAAATTTATGTATCAATAGGTACAGCGCAAGGTACAGAGTCAAAAGTATTATTCAATTTCGTATTTTCGTTCAGTGCTGAGATTGCTTGCTCGCCGCGTGAACTAGTCTCGTCTAGGCAAGCTTTTTCCACACGTAAATGTTTGTGTTTTAAGGTTGTGTAAATCATTGTTTTAGTTTAACCCATAACAGGGGAGGTGAGAAAGAAGGACATAACTGGGGACGTGAGGTCTCAGAGACCGCTCTATTTTATTTATTGATTTTTTTTTAATCATGTACATAATTAAGATACATTTCTGAAATTTCTCTCAGGTGTTATTTAGACTTTTATTAGTAAAACAAAAATAGGAAAAAAAATGTTTTTGAATTTTTAATTGAAATATACCTTTTCTGAGGAAATTTCGCTGGAGCCATAAGATTTTTTGAGAAAATTCATATGCTTCAGTAAATAATTTATTGCTCGTAATAAAGTTACTGTTGAGCATTGATCTTTTATTAGTTGCTAACATGTGTATTTAAATAGATAATAATATGGTACCCGTCCACGTCCCTGTCGCCTGTACAGTATATTATACAAAACCAGTAATTTTTTTAAAGAGTTAGTTTTAATAAAAATTCACAAAACAAATGACAATTGTTAATTGTAGCAAACTACAATTAACAATTAATTGTTAACTGTAGTAAACTACAACTAACAACTAATTAATTGTTAATTGTAATTTTCCACAATTACAATTGATCAATTGTTAGTTGTTGTGGTTACGTTTAGTAATTAATCAATTGTTAAACTTTAATTATTCATGAAATTAAATTTTGCCCAACTCTGATGTTAGATATGAAAATCGAATCAGTAGACTTAGTGAACAAAAAACGTACGAAGCGAAAACGTACTCTGCATTTGTACGATCCTTAACTGAGAATATGGCTACTAGCTGCTGATATGGTGAACTTTGATTACTGCCATGTGCTTAGTGACACTCCCATGGTTGAGACAAATCGATTGACGTAAGAATTATCGAAATTGGACAAGGCGTTTAGCCTATATACACAACGCCACATAGGAACAAACATACATACATACATAGACTCATAAACACATTACCTTCCTTTGCGTCGCGCATGCGCAGTCATGTAAAAAATAATTAAAAATAGTTAGCTCATTCAAAAAAAAAAAAAAACATTATATTAAAAAAAAAAATCGTTTGTTAAGTACTTTCTTCCAGTATACTGCCATGCTATTGCTAAGCACAAAAGCCGCATCTGCAGATTTTATGATTGAGTTGGTTTTATTACATATTTTACGTAAGACTAACTTGAGAGGTAGTTCTTTGTAATATATTTTACCTAATTGCAATATTTTATGGTCATTTGTCAATAAGAAGTATTTAAAAAAAACTGAAAAGGTTGCATCTGAATCAAACACATGAATGTGCAAAACTTTAAACGACACACACACACAATTACTCATTTTGAATTCATCTACTGCTACAACTTTTGCACTTAAAATGGCAGTACAGTTCAAGTAAAAATAAAGCATCTCGGGTTTTATTTTCCCCCTGTTGACAAAAAACGATATAAAAAATAAATAAAATATAAAATGCCCTTTCAAAAAAATAATTTTCATCATAAAAAAGGGCAGCTCAAAACATTCAGGACTCCGAATTTCGTTTTATTTACCATTGCCAAAAATAGGATACATGACTTAAAACAAAAACAAATCATATCAAGACCAATTATTTGACAGTAAAAACCAGGACTTGGAGTTGGAGTCGATCTGATTTTAGAGTAAAAGAGTAAGAGTTGAGAATTGAAGGTTTTAAATTCAAACACTTGGAGTCTGAGTGTGTCATTTTAACCTCTTAGTCTGCAACTCTGCCAATACTTGTAGAGTCGGACTGATTTTGGGATAATGGAGTCAGAGTCAGGGTCGCAGACAGCCAAGGCGGGCCTCTATTCAGTATCATTACCGCGCCCTAACCACCCCCCAAAAAATAAAAAGAAAAAGAAGAGAGAGAAAAAGAAAAGTAAAGAAAAAAAAATAAGAAAGAAAAAAAGAATTAAAAACTGTTTAGTGGGAAAACAATTAAAGTGCCGCAACAGTAAATACCAAAAGAGCAAATTTTACTAAAAATCATAATTTTTAGTCTGAAATAATACTTGTTAATTAATTCAAAAAGAAAAAAAAAACCGACACAAAAATTAGCACATCAAAACCAAATTTTCATACATTGAAACTATGCATATTCACAGTTTTGAACTTATTTCAAAGTAACCTTCCTTGCTTTTTGATTCGCAAAATGAATTATAACTTCATCAAAGTTCATGTTTTTTGAAGTAAATGAATGAAAAAAATCTTTACGTTTTTTCTCTTGTACAGAGAGTTTTTTTTTTTTTTTTTTTTGCTTTTACCCTTTTTCTTTCTTTCTATTTTTATTATCTTTCTTTCATTTTTTTCTTTTTTGCTTCAGTGTCTCCCTCCCCCCCTCCCAAGGCCCGGATCCTAAGTTTCTGACTAAGTTGACATGGCCTCTCGTCGGGCATGGTCAGAGTTGAGAGTTGAAGACTTTAAACTCCCAAGAGATGAAGGTAGTCATTTTCGCTCCGAGTCTAAATTTCTGCAAAAGCTGCGGAGTCGGAGTCCGACTAATTTTAGGGTACAGGAGTCGGAGTAGGAGTTTGCAGCTCTAAGATTCTAGGAGTCATTATTTTCCTCCCGACTCCACAGCCCTGGCAAAAACATTTTTGCTTAGAATTCATTTTATTTTGACTCAGTCACATTTACCTCTTACTCGCATTAATGTTAATTCTGCAGAATATTCTTATTTATTTATTTATTTTTTGTTTTTGGTAGCTTTTTTTTCATTTCTTGAAACCAAAAATTGAGAATATATTCAGAATCTACACCATATTTTCAATTTTTTTGTTAGCAAAAAATAATTTTTCGCATTTCGTTAGTGGGTCATTCTCTAGAAAACGTAACTTTTAAACGCAAATATTTTTCATTTTGAAGCCTTTTGTTTTCTTTTTTTTCTATTCTTACATGAAAGTGACTACTAGAAATAACCATAAGCAATGGCCCAGCTAAGTTCCAATTATTTTACTCACAAATAAAAAAAATTAAAAAATGCCTTGTTCACGGAAATTAAAAAAAAAGAAAAAAAAAACTTTTAATGTTTAAAAATCGAGGCCAATTTAATATCAAAGTAGTAATTTTGTTAATTGTGCAAACAATCACCTGTTTTAATGATTGGTGGGAACATGGGAACATAATATTAAGCTATCCTAATTAAAGTACGGCATTATTTGTAGTTTCAAATGTATGTTAAAAAATAGTATTTAGTAAATTTGAGGATATACTGGCAATTTATAATTTTGGTAGAATGCGTATCATTGATGTATTTCCCCTCCATCAGTTATTTTAACCTCAGAAATAATGACATTGATAATGTCTGTCACGGAGGTGAGATTCATAGGGGTGAGGATCTTTCCGTACATTTTTCATGGATTTTTTTTTTCCTTCGTTGCTACTATCTGCACATGTTAAGCATATAAAAACATGTTCACTTCTTTTTTTTTTACATTAATTTACATCCCTGAAACTCAAGTTCACGGATGTGAGAAGTCAAAATAACTACACTAAGTTTTTAAAGCAAAATCTATATCTTCTTATTTTCCGACAAAAATCTCACAACTTCAACTATGGCTGAAAATAAACAAGGGGGCTCCCTTGTAATCATGTAAAATAAAATTTGATGTCATTACTGTCACGTGTTAATGAGGAATGACATTTTGTGTTTAGGTAATGGAGGTGAGAATTTATTGTGTGACATGACCCCTTGTCCTTCTAAAATGAACTAAAACACAATATTAAAAAATTAAATTACTTTAACAATTAGTATTTGAGACACTTGTGGAAGGAATAATAAATAAATATGTACTTTTAATGAAACAGGTTACTAAGCAATATAAACAGTCACACAAGGTGTGTGACATGCCACGGAGGTGAGAATTCACATGTTGTGAACCAAAAATATACTAAAATAAAAATTATTAAAAAATTGTTGGCAGGTTTAAATGGATATATTTTTGATGAAATTAAAGAGCATTGTTAAATGAATTGTTCTCTTTAAAGCTTTTACTGTAAAAGGGGTGTGACAGAAAAGTTACTTTTTGGAAAAAACCCCTTTTTTATACCCCTAGGGGTAAAAAAATGTTGAATTGTTCAAAAAAACGCCTTAAAATAGGTAAATAAAAAAAATCTGCTTATATGTTCCTCATCAAGAGCTATTTTCAACAAAATTTCTTTGAAATAAATCCGCCTTTAAGTTCAAGACCTATATTGACTTTTAATTTCCGCCATTATGCGCTAATGTTGAGGTCGTTGAACGAAAAAGTTGTTCAAATCAAAAAGATAGTTTCTATATATGTTCTTCATCAAGAGCTTTTTCTAACATAGTTTGAAGCAAATCCATCTTTATAAATTTGAGATCTATATTTGCCTTAAATTTTCCTGTAGACGCTAATATTAAGGTTTTTCCAAACTGTTCAAAAGTTGAACGAAAAATTGCTCAAACCAAAAAGTGAAATACGGGAATGAAGTGTACTTAGTGAGATTTTTCGAAGAAAAAAAGTTTGTTTGAATTAGACTATTCATTCACTCAAAAGTTATGGGGGGGGGGGGCAACAAACAGATCAACAGACACATTTTCCTCATCTCAAGACTCTACTTTCCAATTTTTAATTTTTTGATACTTATTTAATTAGGTTTTTATTATTTTTGAATTTTTCTTTGTTTTTGCTAAAAATTTAAAGATGCATTAAGCTTTTTTTTCAGCCTTTTTCCTTCTTTCTTTTACTTTTATGGGAAAGTAGGATAAAAAGGACTTAAATATGTCAATTAGACGCTGGCTACAATCTAGAAAAATTTTAATTTTCATATCTACTGATCATGGTGATCAACTTATAGCCACATACCATGCACAGTCAACTCAATAAAATTAGGAGGAGCGAGTTTACTCAAATCAAACTAAGAGGAACTTTCTTGATTTTGTAAAAATTGAATTAAAAAATTTAAATTTTAGGAAATTTGGGACAAAGTTCAACATATTAGGAATTTCAGGACAGTTTTAAAAAATTAGAAATTTTAGAAGAAATGGACAACTCCCACCTTTGTACTACTGAAAATGTCACATACACTGCTATCTATCGTTACCACTTTAACCATCATATACTCATCACAACTCACGCAGTTCCCTCTCCAAATATGGGGTTTAATATACCAGATCTAGTATTATAATTGAATTGAAACTAAAAATGAAGGGTTTAAGTAAGACTACTATTTTGTAAGTTTAATTAAAACATAGTTTTACTTAAATTATCTTTGTTTATTTAACTTACTAATATTGAAATAAAAATTAAGATCAGTGACAATAGGTTCATTACTGTTCATCGAACACAAAAACCTATTTACAATAACGATTCTGAATGATAATTTTACAAGCTTTCTTTTACGTGTGACTGGTCAATCACATCAAAAAAGAAAATTGTTTTGACCAACTCATTCCCTATCGACAGAAGTGTTATAAATTGATTTGCTGACTCTGACTTGTTGTACTTTTCTGAGTTTTTTAAGGAGTTTGTTAATCTACTGAAAGAGATCTATCAACTGTAGCCTGACTGGAGTGCTACAAAAAAGTGATTGCGAAGCACATATTTATGAAAACAGTCTGAAGGACTTTTCCTGTAAATGGTGTTTAGAAGTTTCATTTGATCTTTTCCTGATTGGCTTATTGTCCTGTGGCTGCTCTTTGAACAATTACTTTAGCTAAGCTGTCTTGTTCTGCAAAGACCAAAGAATATTTAGAGAAAAGGTGGGTTGTTTTTTAACTTTCATTTCACCATTTTCGAACAATAACAAAGAGTATTAACAAAATTTTTACCAATAATTCTTTGTTTATTTCTGCTATACATTTTAAACAGTAAATAAATACAGTAGGTTTAGTTTAATGCATAAAAATATGTTAAATATCTCTTTCCAGTTTAAGTTTTACTCATAGGGCTGATATTTTTTTAATGAAAAAAATTAACTAATTATGCAAGTTACAAATACTGATATGATCTGATGTACTGCAATGTTTCTTCTGAAACCACTTGTCTTTACCAGGCTTGGAGTCGATTACGAAAGAATGTAATCGATTACGATTATAAGCTTGACAAATGGTGATTACAATTACGATTATAATCCTCTGCCGGAACGTAATTACGATTACAGCAATGATTAGATTATTAAAAAATGTAATTGATTACAACTATGATGTGCCGTTTACGATTTTAATTACGATTACAGACTCATGGAAGTAAGATGTGAAAAGGTGGGCGCTTGAAAACTATATCTGAAGTTTTTGAATTTATTATCTGTTATTAATCTAAAAACACAATTTTAAGCAAAAAATACGCACTTGTAGGCCGCCATATTAGGACGACGTTATAGGACGAATCGGGCTCGGGATTACACATATGGAAATTTTTCGAAACTGAAGTTCCAGAAAGCAGTTTTAGCGGGTTTTCGATTATGTAAAACAATTTTCTTCCTGAATTTCAAGTTCGAATAAAAAAAGTTTTCGGCTACCTTTGGTGATGCAAAAGAAAGGGGCTATGGGTGGCAGCTTTGTAGTTCCTTGCCACTCAGAGGAAAAAATTAAAAACGATATTTAGTCTTTCTTCTGCACATAATTATTTTAGTTTATCAAGTCTTTCTTCTGCACATAATTATTTTAGTTTATCAAAAAATAATATTCTCTTAACAATTCATTTATTTCGCTTAGCATAAGTGTGAAGTCTCAAAATCTTTTTCTTTTCTTCTATTATGATCTTTTAATTTTGCTCAGTTATTTACAGTGCCGGATCTACGGGTTCGTGTCGCGGGCGGAAAATTTTGAGGGTGATAAATTGACATGAAGTTAAGTAACCAAAGCGAGTTTAAGGATGACTATTAATTAACTTTTCAGGACTCCAATTTCGAAAGCTTTAAGAAAGCCACCTTCGAACAATTTCTGGATGGTAACCCCCTTCCCCTCTCTTGTCTAACATCACCAAAGAGAGCCTTAAAATGTGGTTTTAGGATTTGTGCTTTAAAAATTTCAGCATCCTCCTTCACCTGCTATTAAGAAAAATTGCTTAAATTTGAGTTTTTAGACCCTAAATCTGAAAAATTCCGGAGAAAGCACTTGAACCATCTCGATTTCAAAATTTCAAAAAAATTCCAAAGGAGAATACCCACCTACGTCTATAGCTTCTCAACGTTTGGGGAAAAGACTGTAAACCACCACTCTTTACCTAAAGTTGGAACTAAAGATAGCCTGCGTCTTGAAGATTTCAGTTTCTAACATTTTGCGAAGCAAACCCGTACCCCCCCCCCCCCCCCCCCCCCCCCCCCCCCCCCCCCGATAACATCTCCAGTGATAATCTAAAACCGCGGTTTGAAACTTGAAGTCAGAATTGTTTCTGGGGGAGTTCACACCCTCATCCTTTTCTCTAATCTTCCCACATAGCTTGAAATTTTGTTTTCAGCTATACCATGGGTCGATCCCTCAAATCCTTTCCTCCCAAAGATAGCCTGAAATTGATTTCAGTTTTGAGCACAATTTCAGGAGAGAACCCCTTCCCCTTCCTTATGAAACAACCTAAATTTTCTTCTTTTTTTTAGGCTTGAATAGCTGAAAGTTTTAGGACCCTAACTCCCTTAAATTTCGTAAGATACCTTAAAATTGACTTCATTTTTAAAAGGAAAAAAAATCCAGAGAAAACCCAATTCTCCGTTCTCCAAACTTTTCCTAAAATTGTAATTTTTAGGTCAGTTTTGAAACTTTTCTGACCCATCGAAGCTTTTTCTACTTCCAGTAAGAAAGATCAATGAAAATTGCGTTTTTAAGACTTCAATTAGGAGAAATTTCTGGAAAGCAATCTATTGAAAAAATAAGAATTTAATTTACCTGAGCATTTAGAAAAGCTAAATCTAAGTAAAAAGAGAAAGATAGAGAGAAATTTAAACGGGTTAAAGTATGGAAAGTAGTTTTTTTTTCCCCATGGCGCGAGGGCTGTAGCATTTGCCACTTCTGCTCTATGGCTAATCCGGCCCTGGGTATCCCAAGTGCTCAAATCTTTGCGCAGAGTGGAAGTCACATTCACATAGCACATGAATTGAGCTTTCAATCAGCCATATGACATCCTCTGCACGAAGGATTGTCGGTAACACCCATCGGATTAAGATGCCTATTAAGAGAGCAGTGTCCAGTTAGTAACCCAACAGACTTCTTGATCTCCTTCCTACTCAAGTTAAGCAGTTCCTTGGATCTAAGCCAGGGAGGCTGCTGGTTCAGAGTCTTGGCCTGTCTTTGAGAGTGGGACTGAAGCCACAGGCCATGAGACTCATCCATAAGAAGGTTCTTTGCAGTAGTCCTTACTGCATTGTAGGGCAGGCAGAGGACAGGCTCGGGTCCCATAAATGGTGCATTGGAACCCTGCTTAGCTAAATGATCTGCCAACTCGTTACCCACAATGTCACGGAGACCAGGAACTCAGTAAAGAGAAAACCTATTACTGCCAGCTAGTCTTACCAGTGCATTATGGCACTCCCAAACAGTTTTGGTAGAGAAGTAGTCTCGATTGAAAGCTTTCAACGCAGCTTGGCTATCAGAGAATATTCTGATAACCTTCCCGCTTATGCCTCGTTCTAGGCAGTTGTTTACACAAGCCTGGTTTCTGCCTGGTAGACAGTAGCAAGCTTCCCTAATGAGAAGCACAGATTTTTATTATTGCTGCTGCAGTATGCACATATTTATGAAAACAGTCTGAAGACTTTTCCTGTAAATGGTGTTTAGAAGTTTCATTTGATCTTTTCCTGATTGACTTACTGCCCTGTGGCTGCTCTTTGTACAATTACTTCAGCTAAGCTGTCTTGATCTGCAAGGACTAAAGAATATTTATAGAAAAGATAAATAGTTTTAACTTTCAGTTCGCCATTTTCGTACAATAACAAAGACTATTAACAAAATTTTTACCAATCATTCTTTGTTTATTTCTGCTATACATTTTAAGCAGTAAATAAATACAGTAGGTTTAGTTTAATGCATAAAAATATTTTAAATAGCTGTTTCCAGTTTAAATTTTACTCATAGCGCTAATATTTTTTAATGAAAAAATTAATTATGCAAGTTCCAAATACTGATATGATGTGATATACTGCAATATTTCTTTTGAAACCACTTGTCCTTACCAGGCTTGGAGTCAATTACAAAAGAATGTAATTGATTATGATTACAAGATTAACAAATAGATTACGATTATAATTCTCTGCCAAAACGTAATTATGATTACAGCAATGATTAGATTATTAAAAAATGTAACAGATTAAAACTATGCTGTGCCAATTAAGATTTTAATTATGATTACAGACTCATGGAAGAAAAATACATGAACATTATATATTACTCTCATTGCTAGTTTGCGGTAACTAGGTCATAGTTGAAAAATTATGATTTTTGATTGTGCATTTAAATGCTACATAACTAATTTGATAATATATCCATGGGCGGATTTATGGGGGGCGGAGGGGGGCAATGCCCCCCCAGTTTTGGGAGGACTTCATGTAGTAACAACACATCTTCCAAAAATTAAAAAAACATTATTAATTTTTTTTTTGAATGGTTCAGAAGGGCATGGGTGGATTTATAGGGGGGGGGGGCATAGGGGGGCAATGCCCCCGAGTTTTGAGAGGACTTTATATAGTAACAACACATCTTCCAAAATCTTAAAACAAAAAAATGACTTTTTAATTTTTGAATAGTTAAATGAAAATGAAGAGAAAAGCGAATATCCTTTTCTGATGGGAGAAAAGAAAAGGGGGAAAAAAACGAACATTAAATACAAATAGTACAGCTGTCACTGGGGTGCTGAAAATGTGTCTAAATTCACTATTTTGGACTGAAAATAATTTGGGCAAGTATATGAATGAAAATATAGGCTAAGCAAGCTATACATTAAGCTGCAACACTTATAATAATTGACGATTATTTTAACAAATTAGAACCTAAAGCAAAGGGGAAAAAACTCTCCGCCCCCCTCATTCCCACTAACAGAACTACTCGTTATGATTTGTGTCCACATTTCAAATATATTTTTGCATAATATTTATGTTCTTAGTAGATTAAGTGGCCTTTTGAGAAATTCTAAAAAACATAATTTTTTTTCCCTTCTCTCTCTCTTTTTTAAAGAGAAAAGAAGAGAGAATAAACACTACCACAAACTGAATAAATTTCAGTTATCTGAGTGTTCTGATTAAATGAATCTTTTTACTTAGAGGGAGAGTACAATTTTACTAACTTTATAAATACTGTTTAAAAAGTAAAGTAAGTCATAATCATCTAAGTCTAAGTGAGTCAGTCCTTGTCATTATTGAAATCTAAATGATTGAGTCATCACAAGTTTTGGAAAAATTTGCTGACATTTTATAAAAGTCTATAAAAACCTAACAAAGATTGGTAAAATCGTAAAAATCCTTTAGCTGTAAAAACTGACGAATTTTTTGTAAAAATTACAAAAAATCAAGCATAAATTTACAGGTAAGAGTGAATTACAAACAGGGCAGAATTTGCCTATAAGATAAACAAGCTATTGCTTAGGGCCCCTGCTTTGAAGTGGGTCCCTAACTCCCAAAAAAAAAATCATGATTCGTTCCTTAAAAATGGATATTGCGTGAAAAAACTAATTTCATTTTTAAGTGCTTGAAAACCTTGAATATTTGGAAACGTGTGGCTACAAACCTTAAATTTTAACATTTCTAACAAATGGTAGAGGGGGAGGAATGCCAAAATATGTCAAATTCAGCTCCTTGCCTTGTATTAAAAATGTAAAAATCATGGTCCTCACATTTGAAACATATTATTTGAAATAAATTCTTGTGACTCACATGTTTCATATCTTGCTATTTATTCAATTCCGAATGCAGTATTTTGGAAATTCTTTTGTATTGATTGCTTTTATTTTACTTCTGCATATTGTCTATCTGTTTAGCACAGAAAAAAATACACACTACTTCTATTTCAAATACAAATAATACAAATACAAATGTGACGACCAGCAACAGGCTCTGGGCCCAGCTAGGCTGGTCCTAGTCAATTAATTAGTCCCCAATGAAGATCAATGGCCCTCTTAAAGCTATCCACTCCCTTGCTCATTACCGCCTCTTCCGGTAAACTATTCCAAGTGCCCACGACCCTGCTAAAGTAGTAGTTTTTCCTGATTTCCAAGTTAGCCTGAGATTTAAATAGCTTAAAACAATGACCCCTTGTCCTGCTTTCCCCGCAAAAATTCAATCCATTTACATCTTTCATTTTGATAAATTTAAATAACTGAATCATGTCCCCTCTGACTCTCCTTTGCTCTAGGCTATACATGTTAAGCCTATTAAGTCTGGTATCATAATTTAAATCTGAGAGTCCCCTTACTAATTTAGTTACCCTTCTTTGAACCCTTTCCAATACAAAAATATCTTTCTTCAGATAAGGCGACCAAAACTGAACAGCATACTCCAAATGAGGTCTTACTAAACTCCTATATAAAGGCAGAAGAACTTTCTTAGATTTGTTTGAAATAGATCTATTGATGAACCCAACCATTTTGTTGGCTTTGTTACTAGCAATACTGCACTGTTGACTAAACTTGAAATCCTGATTTATAAAGACACCCAGATCCATAACATTTTCTGCCTGATTTATGACTGAACCCTGTAAACGATATCTCATACGCTTATTTCCATGACCTAAGTGTAGCACTTGACATTTCCCTACATTAACTGCCATACCCCATTTATCTGCCCACTTAGTAATATGATCTAAATCCTCTTGCAGCTGTTTTACTTGTTCTTCATTTTCGACAATCCCCATAACTTTTACATCGTCAGCAAAGCAATTCATGCTTCCAGAAATATTTTCATTGATGTCATTCATAAATATAATAAACAAAAGAGGCCCTAAAACTGATCCCTGAGGAACCCCACTTAAAACATCACTCCAATTAGAATGATTTCCTCTCACAACTACTCTTTGCTTCCTACCAGTAAGCCAATTGCTAACCCAAAGTAAAGTTTTTCCTCCTATTCCAATGTCAGCTAACTTGCTGAGAAGAGCAACATGCGGTACCTTGTCAAAAGCTTTTTGAAAATCAATATAAACAACATCCACACATTTTTTGTTATCTAAAGCTGAGGTAACCTTGTCGTAGAAATGCAATAAATTAGTAGTACAGGATTTACCTTTCCTGAAACCATACTGCAAACTAGTCAACAGACTATTAGTCTCTAAGAACATCATGATCTTAATTTTGATCAAAGTTTCGAAAATCTTACAAATCACCGAAGTCAAACTTACAGGTCTATAATTCCCAGCAATACCTTTAGACCCCTTCTTGAAGAGTGGCGTTATGTTAGCCAGCTTCCAGTCCTCTGGCACCGTCCCCGAGTTATAAGAAGCATTGAAAATATTCAAAATAACATCCACTAATTCCTCTGCACATTCAACTAAAATTTTTGGATAAATATTATCTGGTCCCGGAGCTTTAGTTGCTTTAATCTTTTTCAAATGAAATAAAACCTCCTCCCTGGAAAAATCAAAATCCTCAAGCTGTATAATAGCTTGTGTCTTGTTAGTGTCAACTGTTGAGATACAGTTATCGTTAAACACACTGGAAAAAAAGTTATTTAGAACATTTGCAATATCCCTATCTTTTTGGATTAAATTTCCATACTCATCAACCAAAGGCCCAATTTGACTGTTTCGAGCTTTCCCAGAATTAGCGTAAGCAAAGAACCTCTTAGGATTCCCATCAATGTCATCTGCCAGCCTTTGCTCCAATTCCCTTTTCTGAATTCGTACCAAATACTTAAAATTTCGCCTTGCCTTACTATACTGGAGTCTCTCCGCACTCTGACCAGTTTCTTTAAACTTACGAAAAGTGGCTTGCTTATAATTAAGAGCTTCTTTAGTCTCCCTGGAGAACCACATAGGCCAAATTTTGGTACTAACACCTTTTCTCCTAAAAGGAACATAGTCCCCAACGGTTTTAGCAAGTTTATCCTTAAATTCCGTCCACTGCTGATCTACGTCGCTATTTTCCAACCCTGACGAAAAAACCTCTTTCAAGCTCTGCCTAAGTGCAACAAAATCAGTGTTTCTGAAATTGGGCACAAACCTAAAATTATCATCTTTGCAAACTTCAAATTTAACCTGGAACCTAATGCTGTTATGATCACTATCTCCAATATGCTCCCCTACACTCAACCCCTGAACAAAACTACCTATGTCACAAAAAACTAGATCCAAAATTGCCTCCTCTCGAGTTCCCTGAGTTACAACTTGATCTAAGAAACAGTCACCAATTACTTTTAAAAATTCCTCTTCTTTGCCATTACCAGAATAAATAAATTCTTTTCGTTTTCTGCCCCACTTGCAACTGAAGAGAAGTTGTTGTCATGAGAAATCTATGGTTTCTTTTTTCTTTTAAATTTAAAATAGCTATTTCTCACAAAGTTAGAACAGGACTGTAAAAATTTACAATCAAGTACAAAAATATCAGAGACTGGAAAGTACAAAAGAAGTGTGTTAAATAATTTTATCCATTCTAGAGTCCTTGAAAATAATTAGATCCTAAGCAAAGTAGGCTCCAATTTCTTCTACTGCATATTGTTAATCTGTTTAGCCAGGGGGAAAAAATGATACACTAACTCTATTCCTTTTCGTTTTCTGCACTACTTATAATTAAAAGAAGTTTGTTGTAATGAGAATTCTATAGTTTATTTTTTCTTTCAATGTGACTGTTCTGATTTATGGCTGTTTCTTACAAAGTTTGAACAACACTGTACAACTGTATAATCTAGTTATCAATTTCTATGTCTATCCAATTAACCTTTATAAGGCTTTAAAATGCAGAATTTTATATCCATTTTACAAAATTTCCTCCGAGAGAAAAACCCCCGGCCCTCTAAAATTGGATATATTTTATTTCTCACTCAAAAGGGAGCCCTGCATCTCTCTCTTGATACCAGCTCCCTCTCTTAAGGTCAATTCAAAAAGGACAGCATGAAAACACACATTAATGGAAACGACACACAAAAAAATAAAGCATGGACTTATGCATTACAGGAAACAGACAAAAACATGGGAGTGGGGGGGGGGGGGCAATAAAAATGTTGCTAAAAAAAAATCCTGCCCCCCCCAGGAACTCAGTCCTAAATCCGACTATGAATATATCCTGCATAGGTATTTAGATATCCCATACCTGCCCCAGCATAATGCATATTGTACATGATTTAAATATTCATTGTTAATTTGTATACAACCAAAATTTTACAGGCTACAGTTTCTAAAACTTATGTGCTATATTTCTGCATTCTATTCTCTACAATTCAATATAATACTATGTAATTCAGCACAATTATGAGAAAAAAAAAGTTTTTTTAATGCAGGATTTGTAAAACATGCATAGCATTAAAATACATTCAGATAGTATAAATAAATGATATGAAAATAAATGTTCAAAAATAAATACTGCATTTAAAATAATCTTTTATGGCATTTCAATAGCACCAATGCTTCAAAATTGTCAGGTTTCATTCTCTGAGAAGTATAAAATTTTCCAGCAATGCCCAACAAACGCTCAACTGGAGCAGATGATGCGCAAAGGTGCAATTTTACTAAGCAATGGGTGTACATGAATGTTTGATCCCAGTATTTTAGAGGATCAATATCATGCCCATTTAATGCGGGTGCACTGGTTTCGTAAGCTTTTAGTTCGCTTTCAATTTTCTCTTTCATGAAAAAATTATCCCTTTTGGAAGTGTGGGCAGGTTCTTCCAAAAATGCGAACAGTTTCTTTTCTTTTTTTTTAAAGGCAGTTTTGGTGACACATCTTCTGTGAATGAAAGTAAAAAAACACCAAAAGGCATATATGTAACTGTTTTTTGAAACTCTCTCTAACCGAAAACATATGCTTGTGCTGTTCATATTGTTCTCTTGCTGAGGCGGTAGCTTCGCTTGTTTGCCTGTCACTGAGTGATGAAAAGGAAAATTGATGACCAATCCTTGAAACCCAGGAGTAAGAGACAATGCAGGGTTCCCTTCAATGGCACCTACAGGGTACACACAACTCACGATACGGTTTGTTTAGGATCCTCATTTTCACAACCGTCGGCAGTGCCTAAAGGTCAGCAATGCCCTCTTTTTTATGTTTCTATTGAAATCTTATCTTCTCTTTTGTCCGGATCCCATCTCCTTTATACCATTGTAGAATCTCGGCTAACAAGTTTTCACTTGCAGAAAGTGAGGATTACGCGATTACAGGTTCAAATTACGATTATTGAAATTTAGATTAGTTACAATTATGCAAGAAACAGATGATTAAAATTACGATTAAAAGATTGTGATTACACAAAAATGTAATCGATTATGCAGATTACGATTACGTAATCAGCGATTACTCCAAGCCTGGTCCTTACATTACAAAAATGCATAGATCAGAACTTTGTTCACCCTGCAAGGCAGCAGTTAGTCTCATAGGCAGTCGTTTCATTTGGCCTAATATGGAGCAAGATATAATTAATTTTACAAGATCTGTGCTGTTTGAAAAAGTGGAATAACTGTTGGTGATATGGAAAGTAGGAATAGATAAATTTTATCAATAAAGAATAAGAAAATAACTAAAATTAGTTATTTTCTTCAAATTCAATTTTATTCAAATCTTAAAAAATGTTTTGCACCAATGACATTGAAAATGCTTAAAATTTACAACATTTAGCACAGTCAAAATGTACAAGCTTAAAGGAACTTCAGATTAAAATATTCATGAGTTTTACATATCTGGTGCAACTCTGCCATTAATTTCCTCCCTCATATGGTAAAAATATTCGCCTATAATACATCAGCAACGGATTCGTCAATACAACTTGAAAGTAGTTCATGGCTACTGAGCAATTCAGTTTTAAAATTTTATCCATCAAAATCAGGCTTCTGTCATTAGTTTGAAATGAAAGCACATAGTATTGACAGTGATATGCTGCATTCAGGCAGGCCTGTGACCAGGGTTTCTTAAAGAGGTTTCAATGTTTTAAATCCTTGGCTGCAAGGTCAGAAAAACAAATCAACTAGTCAATACATTCATTTCTATTTGACGAATACAATCAGGAGTACAAAAAGGAGAGGGTTTAAGAATTTACTCAACACAGAATCCTTGGTTGCAAGCCATATTACCAAGAGTAGTATGATATTTTAGATTCATGTAAAGACTGATGTGACCCCCGTTCGTCATTCCAAGAAAGAAAGTACAGGCAGCACTGGTGGCCCCAATGTTCATGCATTTTACTGCTTTCCTAAATCAGTCTTGATTAACTGTTTACTGCTGTATATTGAAGGAAGAGTAAAAAATTGCTTACAAAATCTTTAGACTTAATTATCAGGTTTTACACTAGAAAATAATCCTTAATCTTCCATTTGTCGCATGCACCTCATAGATGCATCTCTACCACACTCTCCTCACATCTGGCTAGAGTTGAATCTTCCTTTGGCAGAGTATCCTTTGACAGAGCTTCATAAGGTTTTCTCAATTATAAATCAGTTGCTTTTAAATAAGCAACTTAATTGAGTAACAATGAGTAAAAGTAATTATTTCAAATAAAATTTAACTTGGTTTTCAAAAAGCTGGAATTACCCCACAAGTGCAAGCAACTATTCGTGTTATAAAAAGAGTGCAACTAACAGGGGGTAAATGAACTAAACAAGAATGAGTTTACTGAAAAGGGTAATTATAATTCCACTACCCAGATACAATCACTATGAATCTTCATACAGTATTCTCCTCTTTTTGTGAAATGCCAGATTTAGAATAACCACACCCTAACAGTAACATTTTCACTGTGGATACTTTGTACACTCAAAACCTGCAGCATTTTCTTCCCCACTGGTTTTACAAAGCATGATTTCAGTTGGTAAAGTGGAGACAATCGTAAATTGCAAGAAAATGTCAAAAAAACATGTTCAACAAAAGAGCACTTTCCATAAAAATTAACACTAAAGTGAATTTAGGTTAAATATACTTTTTCTTCATTTTGCTTTTTTTCTTCAACTGGGCGGATTTTAACCCCTAAAACCCTCCCCTTGGCCACGGCCTTACATTTGGAATGAAGAAGAACAAAACAAGATCATATGTAGCAGAGATTCTCAAGGGCTGGGCCCTGAGTCTGTTGCTGGGTTCTACATTGTTTGTATATATCTAACATTTTGAACAAAAAAATAATTTAGTATGCACCAGCTTTTACTCAATTTTACACAGACAACATCTTGTTGCTAAAACAATACAAGAGTTTTAAGAAATCATTCATTTGAAGTAAATCTTATATAATCATGTTTTAAAATGAATATCCATGCATAAAATAATGACTTTTGTTCACTTCTAATGTTCCTCAAAGTTCTGGAAAGATAATTCTATTCTTCTAACTCTGTGGGTATTTTACATGTCCAACTGGCATTCTATACTTGCAACAGTTCTGAAACAGCAGCCAACCACTCAACAAGGATATTTCTTCTCTGGGTTATCATCGATTCACACTTATCACTGTAAATAATGTTTTGCCAAAACTATCAGTACATTTTATTAGCCATTTGGACATGAGATCGCTCTGTGAGGTTGTACTTTTGAAGTTGTTTCAGGCTACAGTGCCTTTCATTTAATGCATCCTACTTGACACGTGTTGGTGATGAAAGTTTTTACAACCAACTGCAATAGTAGTATTTTAGCAATCAAGACACAAAAGTTCATCGATTGCAACTGCAGTAGATTAAAAAAATTGTAAAATTGTTTTCCGTTTAACACAATTTTGTACAAGCATTTACAATGGACAGATTGTAAATTTAGGTAAACCCCTTAAAGTGAGGACTGATTGAAGTATACAATTCAATAATGATTTTTATAAACACTCGACAAGCTTTTGGGATTTAACTTTCACAAACTTGGCCTACAATAGCCAAATTTACAGAAAGCATAAGTCCTAAAATCATCCATTATGTGTCACAATTTGGTTCATTGGCCTTTCAGACAGTTACAAGTTTTGTTGGGGCATACAACGTTTTTGGAAGACTTACAATGTTTCACAGCTGAGATGAAAATCAGCCCCACCCTGGTCAATTTTTGCTGATGAAAAAATTTATATTACTGAGCCTGATTTCACTAAGACGTTAAAAGTAACACCCAGCAATTGAAATCCATACTAACTAACCAGCCCTCTTCTTGATCTACATTAACTTTTCTTGGTTTAAAGACATGATCGGATGTTTTCTTACATATAGACGCTGTGAAACCATCTACATCCACACCTTACATAGATCTGCATACAAAGTTGTCTCTTGCAAAGACAAGACTTCTATGATTGCAAGGACAAGATGTTATGTATAGCCTGGAGCAAAAAAGGAGAGTCAGAGGGGACATGATTCAGTTGTTTAAATTTATCAAAATGAAAGATGTTAACTGGTTAAATATTTGCACAGAAAGCAGGACGAGTGATCATTGTTTTAAGCCATTTAAATCTCAAGCTAACCTGGAAATTAGGAAAAATTACTTCTTTAATAGGCTCGTGGGCACTTGGACGATAGGCTCGTGGGCACGTGGGAATTTGGTAACGAGCAAGGGGGTGAATATCTTTAAGAGGGTCATCGATCTTCATTGGGAACTTATAAACTGACAAGGACCAGCCTAGCTGGGCCCAGAGCCTGTTGCTGGTGGTCACATTTGTATTTGTATTCTTGTGAACAATAAAACCAGTGTGCACTGAAAAACTCAAGCCCACCCATCTGTTGCCTGAGATTGATATGCTTGAAGCTTTCCCATAGCAATCAGGAGAGAAAATACTCTACAGCAGAACCTTCACCTGAAGAAACTTCTACACAGTTTCACAATTTTGAAGAACTTTTTTCAAAACAGGATATTCCAGTTCATACAAGTTCTTGACAACAAATCCATTTCTCTCTTTAATATTCTCATTTTGCTATTTTCTTTTGCAGGAAGGGAGATGGTAAAGCAGACCTAGACCTACAACAGGAACTCTAGCTGTAACCGTAACTTGGTATGTTGTGTTCTGTTTTTCCTTTTCTCAGGCTGCAATGTCACATGCTATTATGCATTTGGTAAATCTATAGGACAGATATGGTTAACAGATGCACTTACAGCAAACTCCCAATTATCCACAGAATAGGGTGGAACAGCAATAATGGATAAGCGAATAATCTGCAAGTAGGTAGAAAGAGATACTAGTACATGCAATAGCTTAAAAAAATCAATAACACTCCCATAAATTAAAATAACCATGTAAATAAAAATTAAAAAAAAGGAGGGCTCATTATTGCACACACATTCAAGCAATTGTGCAAAAAAGGAACTGAAACAGATCAAGCTAAATCGCTCTAAAAACATTTAAGGGAGAGATTGGACCTTTTTTGAACAAAACTGGTCGTATCACTTGCTTATGCGGGTAAGTAGTGTTGATCTAGAAATCAGGTTTCAACTAGTCATATTTCAATTTCTCTGATGTTGTTTGAAGGGAGGGAAAGAAAGAAATAGGAATGTCTAAAAATATATTTTGCACTTGTTCAGTTAAAATTTGTGGGTGCATCTGTCCACACTCAGTTAATCATCAGACTTTTTTTTTTTTTGGAAGTGTGAAAGATTGTGAATAAACTGTGCAATGATAACCAGGAGTTTACTATATTTAAATAATTTCTTGAAATACACTAATGCTTGAAAGTAACCATTAGTTGTTCATATGTTCTTCTTTTTTATAAGAAAAAGTTTCATATTAAAATACATTTTATTTCAACAATAAAATGCTGACACAAATTCAATTCCCAGAACAGTCACATTCGTTAGTTAACATATTTTACAAAGCGAATACTGGTAAGTTAAAGAAAACATACAATAAACACATAGTTCGAGGAAATTACATATTCATTAGGCACAATTAAATCCCGATGAAAAGTCATTTCTAAATCTTATGTCGATTAAAACATTAGCAAGTGATGCTTTTGTCAAAGCTAGAGAATGACAAATGAGCAGAAATTAAGATAATACATAAAACAAATTGGAAAATGGCGCAAAACAGTAACCCTGAAGCCCTTAAAAAGTACTCCATCATCATGAACATTTACAATTTTGAGTACTTAGGAGGTTTATCAGCTTTGTTGATTGTTGCTTCAGCTGCTTTCAGAACATCTTCACTTTGCAGCATGGTCATATTCCAATAAGTCTGGAATAAAATTACATTAAAAAATTAATGATCAGAGCAATTCCAGAAAGAAGTAAGTTACATTAATAGGAAAAAGATCTCAAATCAGGTTACAACATCCTGCATCAACAGAAATATACATACTAAAATGAGAAGAAAATTTGGAGGTGATGGCATTTTAAGACCAAAGACAATTAGAGAAACTATCACTATTTTTTTTAAAACATAAATATAACTTATTTTATTTAAGTAACAGAACTTATTGCCACTTGTATAAATTATTAAAATTTGAAACCTTTTCACTTTTTTGCAGTTAGTAAAGCAGTTATTGTGAAATTTTATTAACATAAACAAAATCAATGTGGGTAATATAAAAACAAAAATTGACAGGAAAGTAAACAAATGCTTGATAGCATTAAAAACTTCTCCTGCAGTAATAGACTGAAAGGACCAAAAAACTAAAAAACATTATTTTTGATTAGGAGTTCCTTTAGCGTTTCCACTATTTCAGCCCAGAACTTAAGACGTTAAATGCCTAAACATAATTTTAGATTTTGATACCAAAAAATAACTTTTCACTCAGCCATGCAAGTTTTACATTGCAGTAACTGATTTTTATACAAATGTTCTTCACTTATAATAACATTGTTGCTTCCTTAAAAGTACAAATTGTTGTTATAGTTCATTTTTAAAAGATACAGTAGCCCCTTGTTATACCGCTCATTCGGATATATCGCTCTTTTCTTCTGTCTCCCAAGAAATTAAAGCCAAAAAAAAACTAGCTTTTAGTTCTAAACTATTTGTGAAAATATATTGGTATTAGTATTACACTCAGAAAATTCCTCTTTCTTCTTTGTTTTTTCAATGAACAAAACGAAAATGCTTCTATTCTACTGAATTCACCAGAAAAGCAGCAGCAATTCCTATCATCCAAATGTATATACCCGCATAATACTTCAGTTAAGATGGTTTGGAAACTACTTGACATTCTTTTGTATTGATACTAAGGTCTATACAGTGAGTGAGAGACAGCAGGAAGGCGTCATACTAGTCCAAGTAAAAGAAGCCTTTTAGTACAGAAAAGATTTGTGCTTGGATACACAAATCGGGATTTGTAACAATGAAAGGAAGAATGATCTAGACGGATGAATGAGTTTTCTGGAAACAATCTGGTTACTTTCACTTATTACATCCTTTCTACAGCAAATCGAAGAGATTAGAAAGTCTATTGGAAATAGGAGGGTATTGGAATGTTCACTCTTATTTTGCGGTAGCTAAGAAAGATCATCTTCATTCGCCATTTGATATGTTTGTACTTTTCTGACAGTGAAATTTTCAAAAATTTTAGTCTTGTTTAAATTTTAATGTGTGTGATAGTACATTTGCAAACTAAACCATTTGAATATCATGTCAAAAAGAGTGAATGCTAATTTGCTTGTGGGTTGAATGGATAATTTTTTTTAACGATCTCGGTTATATCCTGTTTTTCGATACATTGCACTTTTTCTTTCTCCCCGGACAAGGGCGATACAACGAGGGGTTACTGTATAAGTGAGAGTGATGGTACTCCATGAATTTGATGACTATATTATTCCTAGGAATTTAATTTATTCCCCCCGCCCCCCCATTAAACATCTTTAACAATGAATCATTTCAATCTAGCAGTAAAAAAAGTATTGATGGATTTATGAAATACAATTAAATAAGCATTACATACTACAACAAAAAATGTAATGCATTATCTTTTCAATGACAGTCAAGCAAATAAGCTTTTGACCTTTGTGACATAAAATTTACCCGGAATGTTTAATTTATAAGTCATTAAAAATAATTATAAAAAGAACAATCTGAGAAGGAAATATAAGAGAATATCAAAATAGCTTTAATGAAATGAGTTTTATAAAACAAGGTAAAAATTCATCAATGAAGGATAATATAGGTTTTTCTCATTATTAATATCTAACATTTTTCTGAATTATGGAGTTAATTTAACATTAGCTGTTTCACTCATTTTTCTTCTGTTAGCTACTTTTGCAGTTGTATGATTTAGAAATAAAAAAATCCGTTCTTAAAAATCAGTTCTTTAAAAAATCCAACAGTTTATAAATAGAACATTTTGTACAAATGATTTGTTGATTAATGAAAATTTTATGAATTAAATTCATTTATGAAAAAGGCTTGTGCATTAAAAAATGCCTGTGTAAAGACAAGTTGTCAAATATTCAGTTTTGCATGCATCAGCATGCATTTATATGACGAGATCAATCGCTATGGAAATCTGATAAAAAAAATTTATGTCAAACATTTTGATAAAAACAGTACAATTTTTACTTGGTGAAAAACTTAAGAAATAACTAAGTTTATCAAAGGAGTTAATACAAAGAATCTAAAGAGAATCTTTCCAACAGTATATGTAATAACAAAAGTCAATTTTCTGAACCTATAACATTAGGCAATCTATAAGCATTGAGAGATATAATTGTTTCATTAAGAAACTATTCCAGCTAGTAAGATCTAAATTCTACTCACCATAAATTGTAACCCATCTTGAACACTATGATCTCTTGAGAAATTCAGGGCTACTTTTGTACCTTGTACAGCAACAGGACTTTTCGAAGCTATTACCTTAGCAAGGCCTAAAGCAGCATTCATCATTGCCTCCTTGCTGGGAAAAACTTTTCCTACCAAGCCGATCTATACAAAATAATAGCTATTTAGATAAAAATAAGTTCAAAACAATACATTATAACTAAAATCTACATAACATAATTCTTAATAGGAATGTAAGAAAGAAAAAACTCTCTAGGACACTCAGTATTTAGAGAATAAAGCCTAATAATTACAATGAAAGAAAGAGCATATTGACACAATTTAAAAATATTCATACAAAAAAAAAAAATTATTAAATTAAAACAAAAAACCCAACTGTGTAAAAACAAAAAACAAAAAAAACTAAAAAGAAAAAATATAAGCCCAGTAATATTTAGAATTTTATTAAGTATTACATAGTAACTAGTCCATTGAAATAGTTTTATAATCGATACACACATAAGACAAATCATAAATTCAAAAGCAGAATAGAAGGATCAACAGTCCGGGCCCATTCCTTTTTGACCAGTCAAGGAACCCCGTAAAATGAATGGGCCCCGACTGTTGATCCTTCTATTCTGCTTTTTAATTTATGATTTGTCTTATGTGTACATCGATTATAAAACTATTTCAATAGAGAAGTTATTCAGTAATACTTAGTAAAATTCTAAACTGCTGGGCTTATATTTTTTCTTTTTAGTTTTTTTGGTTTTTAAGCAGCTCGGTTTTTTGTTTTTATTTAATAATTATTTTTTATTTTAGCCTATATATTTATTTAAAATTTTGAGTTAACCAGTACAAATGGTAGGTGATCCTTTCCTCTGTCTTAGGGCAAGAGATAGTAATAGTAGCCGTGATAGGTTCTGTTATATAGCATGATTTAGAATAACTTTTCAATGAAAGCCTACCTAGGACGTTATTTTCAAGTGTGAGTAACTCAAAACTTGGAAATGTTCACTTACACCCCTTTGCTTCTCACTGCCTCAGTTGCACATAGCAAGAACAATTAGTTATAAAATTTACATCTTATTCCCTGCTTTTTATGAAGCAGAGTGAACATGAAAATCTTTTGCTTTTTCAATCTGTTGTTGGTTTCCTAAATACACATGTAATTAAATTTCTTTGGAAAGTGCCTGCTCAAGTATACTATTTTACGACAAAATTAGAAAGCCACTGGTATCCAGAAATTCAAAAAAAAAAATTAAATGTTTTATATATGTCCAGATACTTTAAGGGTTTTTAATGCATAACTACAAGCAAGTAATTTCCTTACATTCCCTAACATTTTAACAAGATATAATGCATTTCGTATTGCATTAACACACAGTATTACATTAACACATTACTACACACTTTGTTGTTTGCAATAAAGATATCTGTTTCTTCAATAAGTGTAGTTCAGTCCTCTTGGCAGTTGGACTATGGCCACTGGTTTTCTTATAGAAATGCTCCAACATATTTGAGCATGTCACAAGCAGGAAAAACAACGTACATTTTAGAGACACTGAACAAATAGACAAATAAAAATCATTCATAAGAAGAAAAAATCTTACAGTTTTTGCTTCAGCAGGTTCTATTTTGGCACAACTGTAAGCATATTCTCTGATCAAGCTGTCATTTCCTACTATTTTTGGTAATCTTTGTAATGTTCCCATATCTGCAGCCATTCCAACATCTACTTCCTAAGTAAAAAATATAATTTAAGGGATTAGAAAAGTAACCACACTAAGAATTTATTTTAAATTTTAAAAAGAAATTTTAAAATTGTATGAAAAAACTCAGTTTAGCTCTCTTTTTCCTGAGACACCTAATATTGAAATGTATAAACTTTGATAGCTATCTCTTAATACGTAGTACTGTCTTCATGCATGTCTGTCTTCATGCCACCTAGTTACCTACCTCACTGAGACCAGTGATGAGCAGGATCCCCAAGACACCACCAAAGGTAAAATTTTACAAATACATTCAACTCTCTAATCTGCACAACTTATAATCAAACATTCACAAATTTCAGAATTTTGAATATTTCAGGTTATTGATTTGTTTACACATTTTACGATGTTGAATGCAAAATAATCATCATTATTTTTCAATGACTATTACACATGAAAAAGGGCACTGTGATATCTATCAGATATTCTATAAAGGCAAATTGTTTTAAAAAAGTTCGATTCATAGAAATTTCGATAATAGAAGCGATCTTAGTTTATAATTGATTGCTTCTAAAACAATAAAATTGAAGCTAATTTTCATGTATGAAACTCAATTTCTAATTTATAAATGAATCGGATTAAATAAAATATCCGAACGAAAACTGAATCGATAGGAAATGTTAACTGAGCACTGCATAGTTTCTAAAAAACTTACTGTATTGCAGTTTCAGGTTTTTGAGTGAAAGTTTTCTGTAAATTTCGATTTTTTCATTGCAACTTTCTGATTTTTTATAATAGTAGATATTCTGCTTGGGGAAATGCTAAATTTACAAGAAATGACAGTTTTATGCCTTCAGATTTCTTCATTCTTAAGCAATTCAACTTAATTCGTTTTGACAATGTATTCCAGAGAAAAGTAAAACATCAAAAAGAATTTATAAAACACTATTTAATTTGAATAATTTTCAATGAATTAAAGAGACTAAGAATGATAATCAACAGAAAAAACATCTAAAGTGGAAAAAAATCGTTGAATGTCTCGAAATATTTTTTTTTTTTTGATATATAAAAAAGGTTTTTTTTTATGTTATGGGCATAGAAATTTGCAGAAAGTTGGATACATAAAAATTTTCGATATGGGAAAGTTCAACACATGGAGGTTTGACTGTATTTTTATCAGGGTTCTAACTCCTAAATGAAAATCAAAATGAAGCTCTTTCAAGCACCCTACTTTTTCTCCAACTAGGGCTATTTCTTTGTGTTCTTGATAAATCATAATATTTTCAGTTTATGTATTACTGAACTTTATATCTGGTACCTGGCGATCCCAGTAACTAATTAGTAAATAAAAAAAGTATAAATTTTAATAAAATGAAATGAAAAAACTAGGACAATAGCGTAAACAGATATCAAGGGCAAATATGCAAAAGCTTAATGTGGGATTGAAATCCTAAAACAAACGATTAGAGAACTAGCTACAATGATTTATTGGAGCAGATTGTAATCTTTCAAAACAATTCAACATTGCGTTTAAAAACTACTTAAAAAAACAACAACAACTTATCTACTTACTGAAAACTTATCTAAGGTATGTGTTTGTATTTTGACAATCATTTAAAACAAGAGCATAAAAAGAATTATTAGAAATAATTATAGGGCCGGAGCATAAACAACTTTTATTTCCCATGTCTACGCATATGTGATTATAAAATTCAAATAACAAAATACAATAAAAATAAAAAGACTGAATTATATTAAAAGTTTTGAGGTTAGTTAAAGTTTCAAAACTTCATATTATAAAAAAATGTTGTAACACAAGTGGTCACATGAGTCTGGGAGAAATCCTGTCAAATGAAGTTTGGCAAAAAATGGGAAGCAAACCAACTTCTTTACCTTTTCAAAAGAAAACACAATGATATAGAAAACAACAGCAGAGGAAGATTTTAAAAATATTTGATATTACTTTTGAAAAGAAAAAAAATCAATTTTAAGCATTAACAAAGTAACCTTAATGATTTATTGACATTTCAAATTTCAGTAAAAGAAATCAACAATCAGCTTTGAAATGAGAAAGAGAGATGATTGAGAAAAATAATTTTCATTTGTAAAGACTTGCTTAAAAAATCGAAAATAAAGCACCTTGTCAAAATAATTAAAAATTTTGGTTCAAAATCAAGCACTTTAAAGGGCCCTTTGTAACAAGTCACAGAAATAAAGAACTTTAAAAGGATTTTCAAGGACCAGTGGAAACGCTGCTTTATGCAATTTAATTCATGGCCTTTTGTTTAACTATTTTTCGGCAGTTTTTTTGCTTGAGGTTTTTGCGAATGATTGATTCATGTTCTCTATTTTTTAGAATCATTGTATCGTTATATAGTCATCTCATTATATAGTGATACTAAATAGGCTACATTTATGCAGTTCTTAATCTATTGATGCACATTTGCTCAGATAAGATGCAAATAATGAAATCAGTACAGTGCAGCACAGTTTATACGTTTCTCTTTTATAAGTTTTTATCAATTATATGTTTTTAAAATTAGTCCCTGCAAAGTCTAATACGCATTAACCTATACCTATTTTACATTTTTTCGTTTGTACGCTTTTTTCATACAGTCCCTTCAAAAACGTATAAACAGTGCTTCACTGTATTTAAAATAATTGCTAAACACATGAAATAGTGAAATCTGTCACATAGCTACAACAAATTTCAGCATAAAAATAAATTATTCTGCAAAGCAAAGAAGAGTCAGAGGGGACATGATTTAATTGTTTTAATGTAACAAAATGAAAGATGTTAATGGGAACTTTTGCAACGAAAGCAGCACAAGGGGTCATTGTTTGAAGCTATTCAAATCTCAGGCTAACCTGGAAATTAGTAGAGTTGTAGGCATTTGGAACAGCTTGCCAGAAATGGCAGTAATCAGCAAGGGGATGGATAGCTTTAAGAGAGCCATTGATCTTCATTTTGGACTAATATACTGACTAGGACCAGCCTAGCTGGACCAAGAGCCTGTTGCTAGTCGTCACATTTGTAGTTCTCATACTTACAGTATGATGGTTTAACTTCAACATTTTTTTTTTTTGTATTAAGATTTTGTTTTTTCAAATATTCATTCTGGATGATCATGAATATAAGAGACAAAAAGAAGGATATAACCTACCTCTATTTCAAAAAATGCCTCTTCTGAGCAGTATCTGATATCACATGCACAAATGAGATCCACACCTCCACCACTGCACTTTCCATGAATGGCAGCAATTACAGGTTTTTGACACTATCAAAGAAACCTAAGGTAAGTTGAATGTTTTGCATTTTGCAAGAATAAAGTAATGGTTTAAAAGTAAGGGGGGGGAGAGCAAACAAATTTTTAAGATGGTATCTAAAAATGTTTTGAAACCATAACATTTAAGATAGCTTATAATGTAATAAAAATAATAAAACTTAGATTTGCTTTATTAAAAAGTAATTCAAAATCTCAACAGTCTTAACCAGAAAAAAGAAAGAAAGAGCACCAAAATCAGTTGCTTAATATATGCTGAAAAAGGAATGTATGCAACAGTTTCATTACTTCAAGTTTTTTTTTTTTTTTTTTTTTTAATTCATACATATACAAAATGCATGATACATGGTACTGAATATGAAAATTTGGTTAGGAAACAACCAATATTGAGATGATTATCCAATACTTTAGTTTCATGCTGCATATAGAAACGAAACAAAATAAAGGAGACTGACGACAGTTGATCTCCTTTTTGTTGGAGCTTATAACTTTTTTGAATCAATGGTACTAAAAAATCTCACCCTACATATTTAGAACAATCCTTAGTCCATCAAAATGCTATATCGTTTCAAAGTATATAAATCAGGATGAAATATTTTAAAGGAAAACTAACAATAGGTAAAATACCAAGGAGACTTGATCCAGGAGGAACAAGTGTCCTTATAAACAGTGCTATAAGTTACGTAAAAATATTTGAGGGAACTCACCTCTTTACAGTGTAAATGTCAAGGCTAATGAATTTTTTTTTTGTGCCAAAAAAGGTCAGCTGAAATTACTAAACCAGCTTTAATTTATAAGGCATATATTTAGTTTTAAAAAAGGAACGTGATCGGCAAACCAATGCATTTTTTTTACAATCGCAAACCAATATAATCTCCCTTTCCAAACTAAAATGTGGCTTAAACAAGTCTTTTAAAAACAAGTCAATCATTAATTTTTGCTACATGTTAATTAAGAAGGCAAATCAAAAAGTCTTTGCGCCTATTTGTTTTAGCCAAAATACGGTTGTGAATACAAAGTGAACATATACATTCCCAGGAGTGACCGTTCCTTGAGCCGTACCTGCCGTATCTGCCTTTTGCTCCGATAAGCCGAGCTGCTATCAGTCATTTAAGATGGCATTTGTTATTCAGACGTCCACAGCTTATGAGCAGCAAAATGTTATTCGTTTTGTATGGAGCAAGGGATAAAAGCCCATAGCAATTCGCAGGGAAACGAAATGCACCTGCACCCTGACCCTCCCCTTATTGATTTTTATAATTTCGGTCCACTGAAGAAGTTTCTGGAAGGACAGAAGCCAAGAACGCGCGATCTGACAGTGATTCCACAGGCAGCCGGAAGAATTCTACGACAGGGGGATCGCTAATTTAGTGCTGGGATAGGATAAATGTCTGAACCTGTATGGTTACTATGTGGAGAAATAATGTAAGGTACGTAGTACGCTGCGTATATTTGTAAATACCTGAATGTACCTGTTTTCAGCAAATAAAAATAGGCGAAAAGACTTTCTGATTTGCCCTTGTATATTTTCATTAAAAAATTCAAACTGTTCATATCAAGTTAAAAGAAAGAACAAAGCAGACGCAATAGCTAATTGAACAAAATCAACTCTGTAATAAGAAGTAACTAACATTGCTAAAGGAACTTTTATTTTTTTTTTTATCAGTCTTGATACAATATTCAATGAAAACTAAAAAACAAGTATTAAAAGATATTTAAACTTTAATGTATAGGCTGTAAGAGACAAACAAAATTAAAACGTTTTAATGTCATTAACTATAAACAAAATATAAAAATTGATACCAAGAATCAGCTTAAATTTGTGGTTTGCAAGAAAACAAAAATGTACATTTTCAAACTTTAACAATGATTTCAAAAAATAAAGCATTCAACAAGCTTAATAGTACATTTAAAAGTTGGTGTGAGTATTTTTTTTATAATGTGGTAACCTGGTAACAGATTACTTTTCTTAACTCCGCTTTTTTAAAAAGCTTTCACTATTAATTGGGGTTTAGCTGTAATGTTTCATTAGTAACATTACGGTATTTCTGTAAAACAATACATAGAATAAATAGTATGAACCTATGCTTATAACTAAATAAAGGACACTTGACTGCGGGAAAAATCTCTTTGGCTTCAAGTGATTAAGTATCTCCAAGAATATTTTCAAACATAGTTCAAAATAATTGCAAAAAAAGCCAGCAACCATTGTAATCCACAATCCAAAAGGAAATTCTCACTATTGAAAACTGACAATCACACATAACTTCTAAAGCAACAGTTCCCAACCTTTTACCTTTTGCAAACCCCTTGTGCAGCAGTAAGGACTGTAAGATATTTAACTGCTTATAGGTCCAATAGATTTAGACTTCATAAGACAACTTTCACAAAGACAAACTGTATACTATATTAAAACATAATCTGAATATTGTTCTTAGTTAAAATGTCCATTGTTCTGATTGCTCGACCTGCAAAAGTAGGTGATGTTCCATATTGCCGCTGAAAGTCTGCAATATACTACACGGACATGTAAGAAAACAATAAAAAAAAAAAAAAAAAAGAGGGGGAATATTTTGTATTCAACATTCACCTGGGTGACTTACATAAAAATTCAACTAAATTATAATTCATGTGCTCGGAAGTCAGCTGTGTCTCATTTTCTTCTCAGCAGATTATGCCACCTTGTCGTTCCATGGGAGTGAAGGGTTACTGAATATTTTTTATATTCAGAATATTATATTACTTTTATTGCCAAGTTAATTAACTATACAGTAAATATAGGCATATAAACGTGTTTTTAAGTTATCTCTTAACGTTAAAGATTTAAAATTCCACCATTACAATATTATTTTCGTAAACCCCCTGTATATGCTTCCCGAACCACCAGCTGGGAACTGCACATAAAGCATGTGCAAGATGGGTCGCCTAATACTTCAGATATGAACCTACCATGGCTGCTTAGCAATGTTATCATTCTTAAAATTAAGTAGGATAATAGCTTAGAGAGGTTTAACTAGTTTCCTCAGGGATTGAGTGTCCCCAGTCTCCCCTATAATAAATAAATAAACTAAGCATTTCCGTTAGTATGCAACGTGAAAAATATTTTCCACACATAAATAAAGGTGCTAATGGAGTCATCACTTAATGAATAATATAAAAATGCATAGATTTCTTTTTTATACACAATGTATTTCATAAAATATTTTCCATGTAGGCATTTTTCAATATTTTGTTTTACAACTCAATATTGCAATTTCATGCATTTGAAAAAATACAAAGTACAAGTTATTTTCTAGAGTACGGTAATTTACCCTGTTTGGGATGAATGACGCAAATCTGCGTCAGTGGCAGTTGCTCCTCCCATCAGAACGATGCTATTCTGTGTGACGGCAAATGCTACTCAAAAATCCGAATGACGTGCATTTGTGGGTTTGTTTCGGAACGAAATTTTTACTATTAAATGGCGCTACTTATTCATGTTCTGTTCAAATGGTTGGTCTGGAACATCCTGACCTCAGAATGGAGTCTGTCAAGTGTATGTGATTGATTGGATTTCGTGAAAGAAAATATTAACATGTGCTAGCAAGTGAAAAGGGAAACGTATACTCATTTTGAAGTGGCTATTTCTAGTTTCGATTCCATTTATGACGGGATTTGATGCAAGATATTTTAGCAAGGAGTTTTACTTTTAGATTCATTTGTGTAGCCATGGTGAATTTGTTATCTTTACAAGGAGGAAATATCTAAATTTATAACATCCATCTATGGATCTTTCAGGCGACATTGAAACTATAAATTATTTTTATTAGAGTTCTTCATATAATAGTTACTGTCTAAAATCATACACTGAAAAAGAAGGCAAAGAACTTAGACTGAGATTCGTAGTTCGCTCAAAACACAGTAAAAGACGTAACACTACCCATGAGTGTAAAATATGCAATGCGCATTGATCCGTGCTTTGAAATTTTTCATGCAGCTTTAAAATACTTATTGTTACAATATTCTTCAAATATTTCATAATATTAAGCGTAAATATTTTTCCTGTTTTGTACAAAATATATTGTTTAATTTTGGTACTTTTAGTTATAGTAATAAAAAAAATATATTTTGCATTTTTATTGTTACTAATCAATTATTTTCATCAAATTTTTTTGTTATGATTGAAATTATGACACATTTTATCAGATATTAAAAAATGGTTTCATTTCTACGTAAAGTGTACATTTTATTCATTATTATGTAATGCATACTTTCTGAAATAGTGTGTTAGGCTTTGCGAGAGAAAGTGCCTTGGTCTGTATGCACAGTTCGCCTGTAACAGCTGCCATCCTGAGAGAGCTTTATCTTCTGCGGGCTACCGTCCCAAATGTATTAACGCAGAACCCCTAAATCTGTCCATCATATGATTTGCCTCATTAGAATTTTGTTATGCCAAGAAATAAAAATTTCAACAGGTATATTAAAAATGGAAATATTAATTAAAATAGATGAAATGAAAAGTAAAACAAAAGCATTTTGCAAATTTTTTGTGAAAATAGTCTCTTTGGAGAACTCCGTGAGAATAACTTACATTTTCTACCGCATTGAAAGATTCTTGGTACTTTGCAATCAATGATAATAGAAACTTAGCTTTCCTAGCTACATCACCTTTTCCTGCAACTTGTGATGTCAAATCCTGCATGTCAGAATAGTCTAGACCTAAATTAAAACAATAATGGACACTATGTGATTGATTTTTATAAGCAATTCATGGTAATTATAAAGTTTCTCAGCATCAGAAATTATTACATAAAATCAGAGTAGCTGTAATAGGTATTTAGTCATGAAACACTATTAAAAATTAAATACTAATCAAAGTAAATGACATAATCACTTGACAACTTCATGAAAATAAATAAAAATACATATATTGTTTTCAACTGTTAATGAGAAAATGTGTACACTAAAATCAAGTAAATTAGACTTCAAAAAAGAAAGAAAGAAAAGAAAAGAAAAAAAAAACATTTAAAGGCTCAGATTTTGGAAAAGTATTTCTACTTTGGTACATAAACTGATTTATAGACAGCTATTTTTCAGTTAGTGACAAAAGGAAGGGAGGAGGGAGCATTTTGCATTGCTTTCAATCTTTAGATAACTTTCAAACAATATTTTTTTAATTCAAAATTAATATAAAATAGAAAGCATCACATTTTAACTCAGCTCTCCTCAACTTTTCTATTTAGTTCCAAATGAAATGCAAAAGAAAAAAAGCAAAAAAAAAAAAAAAAAAGAAAGAAAGAAAGAAAGAAAAATAACAGGATTTTTATTAATTAATTTATTTATTTTTTATTTTATTTATTTTTTTTTTTTTTTTGAGCTAGATGTATCAATAAAAAGAATACAGTGGACACTCTCTATTCTGAACACTCATGAGATTGAACAAAAGTACTTGTATTACTAGGGGGGGGGGGGGGGCTCATAGAGGGAGACTGGATAATGCATGTCTATGTATTATATTGTTTTAATGGACTATGTTTAGTACTTGACCTAGTGAGCTATACTAGTTATTGAGACAGAGGTGCTGAACTTTTGATTGGTGGTTAATGCACTGCCTAAATCAACTTAGTAGGAACTAAACTCTTGCATTTCATTCTTTCTTTCTTTTTAGTTTAAAAAGTTTTACATAAATACAACAATAAATGTACTATTGGTACAATATCTGGAGAGACATTTTTAATCTGGTTTTGCATTGTGTATTCTCATGCAAGTTACGTGTTATCATCCAAGCGAAAATGTTTCCAGGAATTCTCAGTCGCATTTTACTTTAAAGGTCTTGAATACTACTTGATACAATGGTTGGATTCTTGAGATACAGTTCAGTGGCAGAAACTTAAGGCTCATCAGGGCCTGATTACCACACAGGCCTACTAGGCCTGGGTCCGGGGCCCCAAATTACTTAAAGAATTATGCATAGCATTACAACTATACAAAAAATACACACATTTTTAAAATAATAGCCTTCAGAGGGCCTCAAAATTATTGTGGGCCTTGGGTCTCACTTTTAGTTAGTCGGGCTTTGAGGCTCATATTGCTCAGTTGAATGATTTTATGTGATGCAGCTATCTCCAGGAAAATAATTTTTCTTCTTCCTCAATTTATCCTCCAGTTAGTAGCCTTCAATCATTGTAATAAAATTGCAAATGTATTTTAGGCTTTCCAATCTGATTCATTGGAATTCCTGAGTACCGATTGAACATGATCAGTGTACAGAGAAGTAATAATTGAACAGGGTAAAAAACAGCCTTCCTAATACTGAGGTGTTCACATTATAGGATGCTCACAGCACAGAGGTCAGCCCACGTTAAGCCTATAGAGTCTTGCCCGGAACATCAAAGTGTGCTCAGAATATCCGGGTGTTCACATTAGGAGTGTTCAGATAGAGAGAGTCCACTGTAACATGGTAACATGAAGAGGGGGGCGGGGAGCATCTGCTACAAAATGCTTCTCTGTCATTTTGCAAGTTTTATTAGGTTCATCAGCACAAAATCCTCATAGATAAAATAAAAGTAAGTTTTAGTACAAGTGTTAGAATGCAAATAGAATCTATAAAGTATCAATTTCAATATTTACTCGTCATAAATTTTTGAGTCTTGTAGTGTATTTTAATAGTGAGGAGTAAAGAGATGTTATTTAGAAATAGTTATTTATTTACAATGGACAACACAATCACACTAACGTACACATAAAATTACATCATAGAACTGTTCGCTTGAAATTGAAATCAACAAGATAGCCTCGAACGAAGGGCATTAGAGGTCTATTCTTTCCGCGCCTGGATCGAAATTATAAGCCACAGAGGAAAGAATAAACAGGGATATTACAATCTCCCATGCTTAAATTACATAGTCTGCAAGATTACGTGGTGGTTGACGTATTCTTCCTTATCTTCGAATAGGAAGATTTTGGAAAGTTCTGGCACGGTTTGAATCACTAGAAACTCGGTCAGGAGGTTTTGTCGAGATTCGAATTTCTGATGGCAAGGGGTCAAAATGATTTCCACTTGAGCTGGAACTCCTTGGATAAATTACTTCTTGAGTTGGAGAAAATGTTACTTTCGGAACCTTCGCACTTTCTCAATTGGTTGATGTGTCTTTTTATAATCTGCCCTCCCTTCATTGAGTTGTATCAGGTAGTGCAGTTTACCAAGTTCTTGTTTAACGCTTCCAAATCTCCATGACAGCTTATTGTTGGCATAAGACTGATTGTACGTGATCTCCCACTCTTAAAATTCTGTGGCGTGGTATGGGGGTGATAAATACTTTGATTTGTTTTCCTTGCTTGGTGGACGTAATAGATCTAGTTTTATTCGAATTTGGCATCCTAGATACAGTTCAGCGCCTGGATTGAGGTTATAAACCATGAAGGAAAGAATGAACAGGGATATTACAAGTCTTCATATCAATTACTAAAAATTACATTAGGTGTTGCAGTTTTAATCTACAGATCTAAGGTACGTCACTTTCAGTAGGATTACAGTGCCTAGAAAGAGTACTGTGACGCGTATGTTTTTCTCACCTGATTCTTGAAATCAAAGCAGTGGAAGTCCGATGGCAGATGCGGGATTTAGTTATAACTCAGTTACACTTAATTGCTGTTTTACTGCATTTCATGAAGAATTTGTGATTGAGCTTTAAAAGGTTTATAATGGGCACACCAAAGCTATATCTTGTTTGATACCAGCATGCAAAAGTGCTCACAGACCAGGCAAAGAAAACTTTCCATGTTTCAAAATTCCCAAAAATGAGAAACAACTTTAAAAATGGAACACTTTGATTCCCTTTAAAAATTTCAAAGGTGTAGTCGGTGCCATTACCCCCATGCTCCCTCTCATCGGCACCCTTGCACAGCTATTAGAACAAAACTGTTGGTATATCAAGATGACCAATTGCTTTTCTCTTATTGCAGATCTTAAAGTGCAGATTTAGCTATGGATGCTCCCCCCCCCCCTCCAAATTTCATGGAACAGTCGAAAAATTCCCCAAGGAGACTAAAATAGTTTTTAAACACCTGTAAAAGTTCTGATGATGCCCTGCAACCCCCCATCCCCCTTAGAATTCCTGCTGAATACTTACTGCAGGAAATATTACTACCGGTAATCAACTGCTAGAAGCTTTACTTTTCGAGATAGCCAATAGATTTTGAAAATCGCAGATCCTAATGTGCAGGTGGAATAGCTCTGGGTGCTCCCCCTCCCCCAGAAATGCTATCCCCTGATAATGATACTTTTATCCTTTTAAAACACCCTTTGTAAAAATTTGAATGGCATAAATGGTGCTGCAAGAACTGAGTGACCATGATATTCTGTTGCACTTCATTGAAACCATTTTAAATCTCTTATATCCATAGGTGTGATCTCTCTCTTACTCTCTCTCATCATGAAATATTACATATATATTTAAGAATCGGAAAGCAATTTGTGATTGCTCAGCAGTCATTAAAAACAGTGGTATTTTGTAGAAAGCTATCCCGCTCAGGAAAGTTTAAATGCCCTAAAGTATTCAGGGTTTCAACTACGTAGTTATTTAAATTGCAGATTGTTGTAAAGTAGTGCTTTTTTTCTGTACACAAAAATGAAATGATACAAAACTTAACAAAAAAAAAAAAGAAAGGCAAGTTTCACACACATAAGTAAAATATAAAGCAAAAAACTTTTTTTTTTTTGCTTTTAAGATATTTTAACTAACCTAAAATAAAGAGATCAGTCTAAAGCTAAAATTCAATAATTTGTCTCACAGTTTAAATGGTATTTCTAAAGATAAGAGTTCTATCTATCAAACCCAAACTTGTACTTTTTTGAATAATTTTTGTAACATTAATTAATTGAAAATGAAAGTTTAACCTTACCTGCAGAAAAAAGATGTCCTGATCCTGACAAAATAACTGCTCTACAATATCTGTCATCACGAATCTTTCGGAAACAATCAAGCATTTCCCTGGAAAATTCAAACAATTGAGTCAAAGAATGAACTGCACATATGTGTATGCTTATAAACCTGTGTATATATATAGATAGATATACAGTTAGACTAATAGCAAGAGCCAGGTCATTGAAGTGACTAATAAATTACCTTGATGACTAGTTCTTTCGGAATAAGGATCTTTCAGAAGAACTATTATATTTAGTTTTCCTATAAACTCTGAGAAATAATATGTCTTGTGCATATAATTTTTTCCCAGCTCTTATTTCAATTTTTCTCAGTATCTGTACATATATACATGGATTTTCAAGATGCAGAAAATTGACAGCGTCCATGTCTTCCGATTATGTGGCATGTAAAAGATCCCTTGAATGTTTGTTTGGCACAGAGTATCTCTCGGCCAAATTAAATTCCTAGTGCTGTTTTGCCTCGAATAGAGACCAAAAGCCTCCATCTAGTGGAGTAACTGGGCATCAAAATTCTTGTGGCAATGGCATTCCACCGATAATGGTGCCACGTGAAAGAGTAGTTGCTATGCCGGGGGATTGCACTAGGTCTGCAAAATGAAGTGCCTCTAATGCAGCCCTATTAGAAAGAAAAACAAAATGTATATATGTATATGGGCAAATCTCTAGGTAATTTTACACTATGGACAAGTCTATTTTAAAACCTTTTATTGTATTTTAACCATTAGATCAATCAATGGCATTTCGCAGTGGAAAAATGAGACTTATTAAAACATAAATTATTTATATACTGTTGCAACCCCCCCTCCCCCAGTACTTTCTTTGATAGTGCTGTTCAAAGGGGCTCTTACAGATACACTGGCCTACTGTCCAAAAATTTCTAATTCAGGCAGGCTCTATAAAACAGTATGTTCCACAATTGAACAAATTCAGCATTACAAGGCATGGTATACATTTGCTATTAAAATTGAAATTATTTAATATTTTGCATTTTATTTGAAACGACAACAAGCTTGCTTTAAGATATGAAAAGATGTGAAGAAATTTAAAAAGAACGAACTAGTTGAAAACAATAAAAACATTTAATTAGTACAAAAACATGAGCTTGACTGCACAAAAAAACAATCATGTTACAAGTTCTCTTCTGAATTAATTGAAAAAAAAATTAAAATATTCAATACCAACCTCCAAAACATTTTATTCATAGCATTGTAGCATTCTGGCCTGTTTAACTCAACATGCAAAATATGGTCGTCTGGTGCTGTAACAGTAAGTGTTTCAAAATCATACGTTGCTGTGTATGCTGCTGTATCAGAGGACAAAAAGCGAAGCAGGTTTGCAGAATTTTGACCAAACCCTGTTGTTGGAGGCTTGTTGTTGATTAAGGCAGTACGATCTAAAAGATCAAAATGAAAAATATATATTATATTGTGCAATTTGAAATTATAAAATTGCAATATCAAATTATGCTGTATAAAAATTTAAATAATGGAAACATTTTGGCAATGAAGAAAAAAAAGGTAACACAGTGTTTCAACATTATTTCCTTCCAAAAGGAAAATTCACACAGTCAAATCAAAAAATTAACTTTTGCTATGATTTCCTCTGTCTCGTAACCTGGTAGTGGTTTTATTAAAAATTCATTATTATATTTTTACATTTTTTAATTGAAATTTAACACATATAGTAACATTTTTTTTTGTTCCTTCAAAAACTTTTTTTTTTCTGTGGCTCAATGCAAGAAAAACCAGCACCAAAATCTACTGTTTGGAGGGGATGGAGTTTTCAAGCTTTATGATACAGGGGTGCCCATCCCCCAAGCTCAATGGCGCAAACTCCCCCCCCCCCCTCTCCCATTTTTTTCAACCCTCTTTTCCTGATTTATTTTTCTAGCTTTCTTTTTTTAAATTAATTTATTCTTTAAAATTATTCTTAAAAAAAAAGTTCTGTGCTATGCCAATGACATACAATCACACACAGAGACTAAATAAATAAATGAAAAAAATATATAAAATAAAACAAATAATTTAAATTTGAAATAAATCAATAAATAATTTTAAACTAATAAATAAAAAATATTAAATAAATAAATAAAATATATTAAAAAATCCCCCTCAAAACTTTAGATGGCACAAATTGCACCATAATCCCTCCCTGTGGGCACCCCTGTTATGATGTATAACTTCAATGCCAATAATACAAAAATACGTCCATTCTGAAATTAAAATTTACATTGACAACTGAAGAGCTTGCTTCAAGATGACATTAAATCAACCCTTCATTCTTGAAAAAAATAAAACCTTCTCATGCAAGGTTAATTATTGAAGTGAAGAAAAAGATAATTTTCCCCATTATATAATCTACAGATGATAATAACACTAAATTATGTGGTTAAAAAAATCCAGACAGCTAGTTATGTTGAAATAAAAAAGAATAATAAATGACTTAGCTCTTTTTTTGGAACAAAACTACTTACTTCCTTTTTGGCAGAAGCAAAGACAAAATGAAATGATTGAACTAATCCAAGTTTTTTTTCCCTCATATAAACATAGTATGTATCTTAGATACTCAATTTGGTACACAGTTACAACAAATTATCACTAGCAAATCCTATTTTCCCATTGCTCAAAGAAACACCTAACTCTAACAGTTTCAATAATAATCGAGTTAGGTGTGTCAACTGCAATATTGGCATCTAAAAAGAAAAACCATTCATGTGCACTTTGTAAATTCCCAAAACTTCAAGTAATTTGAAAACATCTCACTTTTCTTCCCTTTTTTTGCTTGTATTATACAGGGTGTGCCATTTTAACCTGCAAAACCTTTATTTTCGCAACCGTTAGTCCTAGATGTATACTTCCAATTGCAAAAATGTTCAAAATCAGATGCGTAGTTAGGTATTGAAAGTGTGAAGTGAAAATAAAAATAAGACAAAAAATACAAAATTTAACTTTTTATATGGCCCTCAGGTCCCCTAACTAATATTTAGAGAAATAATCTCCATTGAAAACTATTACTGACACAAAAAACTTGACAGTTGTGTGATCAAAACTCAAGGAGGATACTCCATTTGAAAGTTTTAAAGGACCATACAGAAGATGAGATTGGAACTTATCGCCTTTTCAGAAGAATGACAGGTCGTCAGAGTAAGAAAAACAAGGTATTAAATATTTTCACTGCTATACAAAAATAAATGCAAATGTTATGCCGTGATACGCCAAAACCACACTACAAAACCTCAAACAATTTGAGAAACCATGCTCTATTCACACATATCATTTTAAACACTTGTTAACCACTATATTTCCCCCCAAAAGGTGTTGTTGACAGGGAGTGAAAAGTGGTCAAAGTCACAAAACGCTGCATTTCATATCTCGGTGAACATTGGTCGTACTAATTTCAAACTTTTTTTGTTGGAATTATTTTTCAATGGAGAGTATTTCTCTATATAAAAGTTAAGGGACCTGGGACCAGTAAAAAAAGCTAAATTTTGTATTTTTTGACTTATTTTTATTTTTACTTCAAACTTTCAATATCTTAACCCTGCATCTGATTTTGAACATTTTTGCAGTTGGAAGTATACATCTAGGAGTAACGGTTGTGAAAATAAAGAATAAACGTCTTGCAGGTTTAAACAGAACACCCTGTATATATATATATATATATATATATATATAATTTAATATACTATTTTTACTTAAAAAAGAGAGCTTCTTTTCAAAATATATTTTTAATTACCACCTTAAACCGTTTCAAACACTGCATGTTATTTAATATACAATGGTTTTCAGGTAGGGCAAAGGAAGGAAACCATTATCAGTCATAACGTAAATCAGGGAAAAGTCAGGGAACTTTTTTTTACAGTTCCTGTCACTACCCTGTAAAAATGTATACAAAGTACTGAATTTACAGGTATTTAAGAATCTCAAATTCAACTAGTGAAATTTTAGCATTAACGTGTACTAATATGACGTATTGTAAAATTCTTGCTAAAATTTAATTACATGTTTTTCCTCTCAGTAATTTATACAAATAGGCTAACAGCCAATGGAAAGTCAACGAACCATGAATATTTTTGAGTAAAAAAGCTTCAAATGTGAACACTGATCGGAATTTATACTGTACTGAATTTTAAATTGCCTGAAATCAAACAAGTCCATGTAAGGAATTACTTCAAAATAATTCATGTATGCTACAAAACTTTACCATTACCAAATTTTTGATTAAAATTCAATTATTAAAAGAATAAATTTTGAAATATGAATAATTTTGATTTTATTCAGTATACATAAATCATTTTTTGGATTTTATATTAAATGTTAATAGCTTTGGTTTTTCACGATATTATACTGAGTTAATAGTATGCATCATTTCATATACCTCAGAAGAAGGGATACCTGTATTTAAGGGACAAGTTGTCAGGTCCCCTTAGTGTCCCTTATTGAGAGGTTCTACTGTATGTGTGTGTGTATATATATATTTTCTTTTCTTTTTTTTCTTTTTTTCAGAAGGGGCTCACAGGAGAATTTGTTTTCTGTGTGCTTCATGAGTTCTCTAAACACAGCACAGTTGGTTAAACTGGACTTATCCTTTTTGGTACAAAACTTACTAGTGATTTAATTATTTTCTGAAAAAAGAAAAAGTAGATTTCATCATCTGTGTTTGAAACTTCTAGTTAATGTAAATATATTGTAAGACGTGTGTTGCTACCTTTGCAATTAAAAAGTGAATATTTGAAAATTTGAACATAATGCATTTTGGAAACAAGCTTTTGAATTAATATTCACTTTGATTGTTTTTGCATAGAAAATGTGAAAGTTCATTGGCCAAACTCATACCATGTCTTATTTTCATTAAAAATGGACATTACTTACTCCTGCATTGAGCAGCCAATTTTTATACCCAATTCTATGCATAAATGTTGTTTCTATTTCTTCCTTTTTTTACGTAATTAATATATTTGTTAAGTTTTTGTTTGAAATTAAATTTCATTTCTTAACAACATTACAAAAAATTGTTGATTGGGTGATTTTTCAAAAGTCGCAACATTATAGTTAAATTTTAAAAGTAAAAAACTAAAATGATTCATACTGCTTCTTCTTCATCTTAGAATTCAATAAATCAAGTAGTTATACTATATTATATTATATGTTAATGTATCAGATCAAGAAGTGCATATATGTATAAAATCTTTGTTAGAAAATAAAGCTTATTGTAATCTTTATTCAGTCTGATGCTTATTCTCTTCTTCAAACACTACTTATCAGGAAACCAAAGGCTAGTGTTGTAATGAAAAAATGTAACTAAGAAGCAATCAAAAGTATATAATAAAAAGTAGTAAAGAGACACATACACATTAATAATTTGCTCATGTCCCCGTAATCGAAATACGAGGACCAACAGTCTGTCAAAATTTTAAGAAAAGTGGCCAAATATAGCGAGTTTTGGTGAGTAATGGAAGACATCATTCCCTCTTTGCAGATGGATGTCCTGCCATTTGCAGAAGGTGAAATCTCATTGTACATTTAATTTCTCACAAAATCTTAAAAGTTTGCACTTTTCTTTTCGAATTGAAGTTTCAATAGACTTTTTTAAGACCTTACATCTTGATAACAGAGACTAAGAGCAAATAATTTTTGAGTCAAAAGAATGTCTTAACATGTTTTTGATTGCTACATATTTAAATTATTTTCATTATTACACTATTCATGTGGTAGGTTCGTCTGGTTAGTAGCATTTGGAATTGTTCAAGCCCCCAATTTATGTTATTAGTGTACCGCGTAATCACTTTTAGCCTCACCAGCTTTACCACTGTGCAATATTTCCAAAATTCAGCTTAAAAAATTAACGTAAAAAAAATTTTTTTGCTTAGGCAACCTGCCAGCAGAATTTAATTTCAGCCGCTACGGCTAACAACTATTGCACCTAATTCAAGAGAAAACATATTACTGCAACACTGTAATCTGCCTGATGCAACCTTCTAGCAAAATTTAAAGCCATGGGAAATAAGCTAGTTTTTTTTTTTTAAATACCACAATTTTTCCCGTAGTAAAAACTTGAAAGGACTCTTGCAGCAACCTTTCAACAGAGTTTAAAATGTGCCAAATGAAAAAAAAAAAAAAAACACGTTTCTGTTTCATGTTTTATTTTTTAATGTAGAAATGGAGACTACTCAGCGACATCACATTAGTTGAAAATTAGATTTCAAAACTTGCTATTTTATGTGTCATGTAGCACAATCAACCCTATGCTGGTACCAATTCACTTATTGGATGGTATCTTCAAAAGCAAAAAAGAGTATTTATGTAGCTTAGCCTTTTAAATTCAAAACAATAATTGAAAAATGAATTTAGAATATTGAGAAAAATTGTTTTTACTTATTCATTCACTTGTGAAAAGTAGAAATAAAATACTAATGAATAGCAAGCAGAGAAAGCCTATTAAAAGAAAAACAATTCAATTGAGCAGCTTATAAACAGAAACATTTAAATAATGAGAAATGGAATGAAAACTACCAAACTGCTGCAGAAAAGCTTCAAAATAATCCGGAAATTGTTTCAAAAAATGTGAAAATATATAGATAAGTATTATATAACCATTTGTAATATGGTGAATGAAGAAAACACATAGTTAAAGAAACTGCAGTGAAATTAAATAGGAGGGGAACATGGGGGAAAGTTAAATGGAGAACAATTTACTCTGCTTTTAGCCCCACCTATCTGGTAATATTTTAACTATGTAGTAACACATGAAGACAATTCCAGTCAAAAAAAAATGTTATTACAGATCAGGTCCATGAATCTATTTGCCCCCAATCTCTCTAGAACCAGACTAGGTTTGTTCAATATGTCCTCATGCGACAAGGTATCAAAACAGTAACGTTCCGCAGGAGCCTTGCTTTCATTGCACTTGGTACCATGGGCGGATTTATGGGGGGTCAGAGGGGGGCAATGCCCCTCCAGTTTAGGAAGGACTTTTTATGTAGTAACAACACATCTTCCAAAAATTTTTTTAAAAATCATTATTATTTTTCTTTTTTGACTAGTTTAGAAGGGCATGTGTGGATTTATAGGAGGGGGGGGGCATAGGGGCAATGCCCTCCAGTTTTGGGAGGACTTAAAATAGTAACAACACATCTTCCAAAATCTTAAAACAAAAAAATTATTATTTTTTTTCTTTTTTGAATAGTTCGATGAAAATGAAGAGAAGCGATTGTCCTTTTCTGATGTGAGAAAAGAAAAAAAAAACATTAAATATATACAAGTAGTACAGCTTTCACTGGGATGCTGAAAATATGCCTATATTCACGTTTTTGGACTGAAAACCGGGGGAGAAACCCCCGAATCCCCTAAAATTGGAGATATTTTATATCCCACTTAAAAGGGAGCCCTGCGTCACTCTCTTGATACCCAGTCACCTCTCTTTAGGCCAATTCAAAAAGGACAGCATGAAAACACACATTAATGAAAACGACACAAAAAAGAGTAAAGCATGACCTTATACATCACAGAAAAACAGACCAAAACATGGGGGGGGGGGCAATTTAAAATGTTGCTAAAAAATAATCCTGCCCCCCAAAGAACTCAATCCTAAATCCGCCTATGCTTGGTACATCTAGATAAGGTCTTAATATCATGGTAGACTCTAAAGAGATCTAAGGTAACCAGAAGCCAGCTGAGACAAAGCTGTCTAGACTTGCCGGTCCTCTCCAAACATAAGCAGCTCATGGGGGGAAGAGGAGCAAGGGGGCAACTACCCCCTCACTTCAAAGATGAAAGGGGCCTCGCCCCCTCAATTTTCACAGTTAAAGATTAGTGATCGATTGAAAAATGATTTTTTAAAGTGTGGATTGATTTATTTCAGGAAAGTAAAAACTTATATAATTGAACTTTTCTCATCTTATTTCATAGAAATGGGACCGATTTTTGATGCCATATTCCACATTTTAGCAGTAATATTAAACACCAATAAGTAATATAGCCCATTCTTGAAAGAAAAAAAAAAAAAAAACAGCTCCAGGAGCCACGGCCCCTAACCACTACACTATACGCCCCCCCCCCCCCCCTAATATCTGTTTTGAAGATACAAGAAAAAATAATTTAAATTCCCGAACATTGAAATTTCTGCAAAAAGCTATAGTTGTTTTGTTGACTACTTGTACATCTATTAGATCAGGGAATCCCTTGAACAATGAAGTGAGCTCACGCCCTCCCCCCCCCCTTAGACCACCATATATGTTGTCAATACAAGAGTACAATAAAAATTTGAAACTTATGCTAGTTGAGATGTCTGAAGCTAAAATCAAGATAATTTCTCAAACAAAACTTGATATTGCTAATCATAACTTAATTTTGAATACGTTCTTATTAGAGCACATGAAACTGTCAGAACCTAAGTTAAAGTGGCATGTTATACAAGTCATTTTCACAACATCAACAGAAATATTACCATCCTTTGCGCTTGAAAAGGTTTTGAATATTAGGTTTTAACTTGTGAAAAGCGGTTCCTCGTGTCCCCCCCCCCCCCCCCTCCTTTTAAGGTTTATACTTCTCGATATTTTGACTTTGTGCTTGCTAATGCTTCAAATACAGATCCGCAGAGGTATATTGATAAAAACTGAACTAAAAACTTCAAAACCGGTGATAATGTCAAAAATACTTATATGTAACCTCAGAATTGAGTAAACTATAGTTAATTTTACTGTTTTACTTTAGGCTTGGAACATATTCACACCCGCTTGAAATTCTTTTCCCCTAGGTAGGCGCCTCCCAGGTTTAGAATCTCAGAAACCCTCTCAGCTACGTTCGCCGACCTCCACCGCCGGTTACCGGTCGGTTGATCACATGACAGCTAAAGCATTGGAGCTGACGTCATTACTTGTCATGTGATCAACCTATCGGTAGCTACCGGTCGATAAACGTATGCAAGCACACAGATAGCCGCCAAACTGTAAATTTTCCACTACCGTAATTTCGAGTTAAGCGCCACGACGCTTTTAATTTAAATCAATAATTTTAATAGCGCCAAGGATTATAGTGGACTGAAGTAAAATTCGCCGAAAAGTATCTAACACCCCCGTAAAACCTTTTTTAAATATATATATGCATACAAAAATCATTGAAATCATTAATAAAACTCATTTTAAGAGTTTTTTTTTTATTATCATTTTTCAGTTTTAGAATGTGTTGTCAACCTTAAATTTTCGGAAACGGCTTTTCAAAATTTAAGCATCGCAAATACTCTTGGCAACAGCCAAAACCACGCCCACTTACGTAAAAACATGACCCCCTCCTACTAAATGACGGCCCTGGGGGGATCATTCTTAAAACCAGAAGTGCCCCCCTAAGGGCAAGGGCGTACCCCCTTCATTGCGGAGACCCCCGAAAAGCAGGAGCTTCCCCCCAAATGAAAAAGATACCCCTCAAAACACCACCCCTAAAAATTTTAATGCCGCAGTCTGCGCCAAGCCCCCCCCCCCCCCCCCCCAAGTAGACACCCTTGCTTAAAATTCTCCTTCCTTTCACATCCCCAAGATCGCCTAGAACTGCATTTTCAGAGCCGCAATTTCGGAAAATTTCCGGCGAAGAGCCCCCGAACCCCCAATCCAATAGTATCTTTGACGATCGTCTAAAATTGCGTTTTTAGAGTGTCGATATCGAAAAGTGACTGCGTATAGAGTTCCTGAAACTCATACCTTTCCTTGACGTCCATAGGCGGATTTAGGACTGGAGAGGAGGAGGGGAGCGGGTAATTTTTTTTTTTTTTTTTTTTTTTTTTTTTTTTTTTTTTTTTTTTTGAGCAACATTAGTTGCAATCAGTTCCGAATCATATTAAACAGACGCATGCCAAAGGCGGATACAAGGGAGGGTCATTACATCACCAATTTGTATATATTGAATTTAAAAGAACGGAATCTTAGACGATATGCGATGCCGCTTTTGAAGGGAAAGACACCCCCCCCCCCCGGACATGTTTCGGAAATAAGATCTTCCCCCGCCCCAACCACCAAAAGAAAAAAAAAAAAAAAGAAAAGAACAAAAAAGAAAAACAATTGCAGTCCATCTTTGATGACGTTGAGGAAAGAAATGGTGTTCGGAACTCATTCCCAGAAAATTTTTTGAAATTAAATTTCCAAAAAACTTTAGATGACCGTCGATGATAATAGAGGAAGGGGGCACGCATTTAACTTCCGAATTGTCTCGGAATTGAGGACTAAAACATTCGAAATAAACATATATAAACTAAGATATGTAGCAAAGAGAAAGTAATAAAACTCAATCAATACTTCCCTTGAAAATTTTCTGAATCCGCCCCTGACGCATGCTTTATTTCTTTAACTTTTTTTTTCTGTTTTATTTCAATTCGCCCCCCCCCCCCGTCCTCCAATGACCGTCTGGATTCGCCACGGTCCCTTTCAAATTTGGGATCCGAAATAATGTCCTTGCAGTCCCCCTCCTCCCCATGCACGGCCTTCTTCATTCATGAATTTAAATAAAGTTTGGAAGTTTTCTTCAGAGTTCAAAATGTATCGTTATTCTAATATTTTTCCCTCAATAAAAATAATTTATAGCGGAAGTTAGTCGAAATTTTCTTAATATCATAATTTTTCGAAGAATCAAACTTTTTTAAACGTATCTGCCTTTTAACGCAACCGAATACTCATGCCCCCTCCCCCGGGCGAAAAAAACATCTGAAACACGGTAAAGGATGCTAGTACAAAAAATGTCCACTCGTACTTCTTTAGTTAATTAGACTTAAGACATTCCTTTAGTTAAAAAGACGTGCACTCCAATACTGTGAAATGAACACAGCAAAATTAAGTATGAGAAAAAATATTTACGAAGTAAAATGAGAAAAGAAAGGCTTGACCATTTAAAATATAGAGCAGAAATTTTTAAACCTCAATGACATGAGGGAAAAAAAAAAAAAAAAAAGATGATTTCGCTAGAAATAAAGCAAGGCAAATATTTTCATATAAGTATTTTAACAAAAAAATTTAATATATAACTTTGATTTGTTCTTTTGACATGTATGTTCTAGCTCCTATTCGAAATATGAGTATCTAAATATAGATTTCTATGTTATGAAATCGTTTATTTGTGCATTTACATTGTATTCAACAGAGGTGCCCCCCCCTAGTGCAAGGGCACACCCCCTAAATATCGCGAAGACGCCCCTCCAAAAGGAAAAAAATCCTCAAGCCCCCCCCCCCCCCCTAAAAATCTTAATCGCGCAGTTTGCGCCATGAGGTGGGCACTCCTGATGTATTTAATATACAGCGCCTAAGTTATACACATAAAAAAGTCTTCTTTCGCTTTAATGAGCTAAATCGCTTGTTTGTCTTAAGTTAGTCTTATAATCAGGGCTGCAGAGTCGGAAGGAAAATGGCCGACTCCGACTCCTGGATTTTGAAACGCCCGACTCCGACTCCAACTCCGGATTTTTTTTAATTTTTTAATTGTATTTTTTCAACTCCCTCTCTCCATTCAAGGGAAGGGTGAAAACCTCTTAACAGAGATTGAAATATTAAATTCCTTTTTATGAAAATTTCGCATTTTGTTTTTTATTGTAAACCCAAGACGCCATACAACGTTAGAAATTCAATTTAAAAATGAAACTTTCCAATAGTTACGAGTTAAAAAGTGAGATGACTTAAAAATCCCTTTTAAAAATTTTGAAAAGGATTATCTGTAATTTTCCCCCCTTTAATGTTTAACAAATAGATATTGATCAAATCGTGTGCTTTCAATTTTTGAAAGCTGTAACTTGAGAGAAAAAAAACCTTTTCTTCTAAATCCAAATTCATGAGAGGGGGTGGTTTGCCCCGGGTGACACCCATCTGGTAGATGACACCCAAAGTTAATTTCAGAGTTTATAAAAAATATAAATACTTTAATTCTGAAAATTTTCGCGAATATATTTTAAATTATATTTCATCAATAAAATTTCAACGAAAATAGGGCACTATACGTCAGGAGCTAATTTTACACAAAACGCGGCGGTATACAAATTTGTACGGATACCTTTTACTATACCTATATTTCTTCTTCGCAAAATTTTTAATTTAAATTTTACTGGCTGCTTTAGAATTAACCTAAATATGAAGATTTTAAGATTAACTGCAGTTCTTGAGTGTTGTAATCAAGAAATCATTTACACTTATTTTGTTCCATACTTTTTAGTGAGAACCAAGCTTACAGAAATAGTCTTAATAGAGAAAAAAACATTAGATTATTTCATCGAATCTTTTGGATTCGTGCTTTCGCGCCAGAACTTCTTTGAATTTGCCGATCACACTTAAACGTTTCAACTTTAGCTACGGGCGTCGACTTACTAATTTGTTACGTTTCTTTTACTATTTTATAACTGAGATAGAACAAAACACTATATTTCTATTTTTATTTGAAAGTGATTACTTGAAAATGTTAGGCAACAAAACCGTTTGCTGACAGTTGCTATTAGTTAAGTTAAAAAGCAAGCTAACTAGGGGACGGCTACAGAAAGTTCGGTAAGCATTCAAGCTAGCTGATTGCCATAATGGCAGTTATTTTCTCATTAGTATCTTTTTATACATGTAATCGAACCAATTGGTAATCAGTTTTTAAAAAATGCAAGGAGAGTCAGTGAAAAGGAAAGAAAAAAAGAAGCCCGGAGTCGGAGTCGGCATGTTTTCTAACGACTCCGACTCCGACTCCTTTACCCCAAAATCAGTCCGACTCCGACTCTTCGACTCCGACTCCACAGCCCTGCTTATAATTTCGAAACCGAAAATACTAGACGGAAGAGACGCATTAAAGTCAATATGAACTATTGTTAAATGTGGCGCTGAGAAGCCGAGAAAGAGGAAAAGATTTCTTCAAGGACGAGTAGTGTTCATTTTACATTTTTCTATTTGCCAGAACCAAAGGCGCTGGATTTTGAAAAACAGGAGTGGGGGGGGGGGCTCAAACACGGAGTTTAAAGAGGAACGGGGACGTATTCGAAACAAGATAAATTTTCAAAACAAAGAAAATGCGTCAATTTGAAGAGAAATACTAGATGGAAAATCTCAATACTTCTTACTTCTGATTATTCATTGATAATGATTCGGATCATCATTTTTTAGGAGGTCAGGGACCTTCCGTCGGGAGCTAAACTTTAAAAATTATAACAGCTGCCTAATTATGTAAACTAAAAATAATCAGGGGCGTGCACAGAAATTTTGAGGCCCGGCCTAAAGGACTTTTACGGGTTCCCTTCATATTGTTTACCCCTACGTCTCTACATATATTTCACCCCTCATTTAAAAAATCTCGGGGCCAATAGGTGTTCCTCCCCCTCCCCCTGCATAAAATACGGTGTTAGTTCCCCAACCTTTTTGAGGTAAAGCGCCCATTTTGGAACCAAGATTTTTCCACGGCGCACTTCCGTAAGTAAATGCATGACTAATCAGAGCAAACAGAAAAACAAATAAAACTCATACAGGCGCTTATACAGAGAGGACGGGGTTCATGTCATACCCGCGCTCCCTAGATGACTAAAGACAGCCTAGGGCTGCGTTTTTCAGATAGATTTCAAAAAAGTTTCGTCATAAACCCCCTTTTAATACCCAAAAAGACAATAATAACGCCCCCCCCCGGAAATTACCCTCTCCACAACCTAAAGGTGACCCCCCCCCCCTCCCTTTAACTCGTAACCTGCATTTCATAGCCGGCATTTAAACTGCGGAGACGTCACTGAATTAAATATTTCAAAAGTTCCATAACTAATTAAGTTTCAAACAATTTCAAATGTAAATTGCAAAATTTCCAGACGCCAGGCCTGTTATTTGGGCAATCAGAGAGGGGGGGGGGGGGTCAATAAATCCCCCTGAATTTTAAAAACAAGTGTAATTATGCATTTTTGCTTGGAATTTGATGTTTTTTCCCTATAAAATGCATTGAATTCATATCCTTTGTCCCCCCCCCCGGAAAACTTTGAAATAGCGGGCTGCTTGGCGCCCAAGGGAAGATTTCAAGACTCCTCAGAGAGCCACTGAATACAGTTTGCATACATTCGGAGTACCAAGGCAGGGGCGCAATCCGAGGGGCTTTAACCTCCTCCTCAGAATTCTGGGTTTTAAGCTGTATAGCAAACTTGGTACGCTGCTGCATTTGTACTGTACCGCCCCCCCCTATGACTTCGTCCCCCACCCCACCTCAAGAGAAAATTTTGTTTGCATGAGTTACAAGAAAGCCGGTCTTTTCCATTGCAAAAAAAGAAAGGAAAAAAAAAAAAAAAAAAAAACACCACATGATAGACAAAAGCAAAACGAAACATACTTACTCTAATTATCAGACAATGAATAGCAATCCTCCCTCTTCGAAACTTTACCACATTCATCAAACAGTGATCGGCGGAAGCGAAATTAAGGACATGTAAACGGAAATGAATATTTATTGAAAATATTATTTAATTCGCGATACTTGACATCCAGTTGAATTTTAAGATAAGAATTCTTGAAATTTTTCTGAAGGTATTTTAATTTTTATGTTTCAAAACATAGAAAAAAAAGTTAATAATTAAAATCGAAATTCATATCTCCAAAGGAAAAGGATTGATTAATTAAGTTTAATCGCTTTACATTTTATCCAGAACTAACCGCTGCAAACAATTTCAATTTTATTTAAATTAAAAAAAAATACTTATAATAAGTTGCTTTCAAATATGTAATTCGCTTATGAAAAAAAAAGGAGCATTTATCTCAGAACGGAAATTTATTAATTTTACATTTTTGATACTGGCAGGAGGTAAGATATGAAAAGATATACGAGCCTTATTAGGGACTTGATCCATATTGAGCTCAATAGCAAAAGAATTTCTTAGGCTTAGGGCGAAATCAAAGTTGGGTAAGTAATTGCTTCTTATAACTTTGATTAAAGCTCTGATAGTACATATTTCTAAAATTACGTCAATTATCATTTTTTATATCATAGTGTTAAAATTCTTTTGCGAACAACCCCTTAAGGAACATTACTTGACTTAAGCCTCGGTTGCAATATGCAACGATATAATTGTCGTAAAGAAACTTACACAACTAAGGTATGTGCCTTTAAAGAAGTTTTAAATGCACATATTTATCAATGTTACAGAACTTTTTAATCGGCTCTTACTCATTTACAGTATTTTCATACTTGAGAATCACTTGTTGCTTACCACACACTGCAAATAGACTTATCAACCTCATTATAGTATTACTTAGTGCTGTGGTTGCTTAATTTAGAGGTGAAATATTACGTGGTACTGGGCCAGATCGGAATGGGGAAGAGCAATTAATGCTGCAAATTTTTACTTAAAGTTGTAGAAATGTGATTCAGAATAACAATTTCAGTGAATCGAGCGGATCGAAGTTTTAATTGAGCCAAATTCTTTTAGGTTGATTTTTTGCTTTGTAATCACAATTTTAAAGTCTTCTACTTCAGCATTTTATTACCCTTTAGTTTGGAAAATTTGAGAGTCAAAATTTTTGTACAACTCTTTTTCAATGCACAGAACAAAGAGATTGTCCTTAACTGTTAACTGTGAGATACAAACTTCTTAATATAATTTTAAGAAATTTGCGTTAATATTGAAGTAATCAATTGGAAGTTATCAGTTTCTAGTCTGCATACAGTTTTGAACATTCCAGTTAACAGATGGGATTTTTTTTTTTTTTTTTTTTTTTTTTTTTTACAGTGAGTTCTGTAAGAAACTGGCATGAAGAGAGAGAATATGCCTAAAGCGGATCCAAGAGGGGGGAGGGGTATCATGATTCTTTGAGAGACTAAATTTAGCCAAAAGTTAAATTTTTAGACTTATATTGCGAAAAACTTGCCCTAGACCCCCCCCCCCCATCTTATTACAATAATGAACTCCTCCAAAACCAGGAGTCGGATCCACCCTTGATACATGACTCATTATCTATTATTCTTTTCTAACCTGTCAGATCAAGCTAGTCTAGAAAAATGTTAGGGAATCATCTGTTCAGTGTAAATTTCTTTTTAATGGCATTTTTTAAATATTTTTTTTAATGGAAGAGAAAAAAAGAATAAACAACCCAATGCAAATTGCAGCGAGTAAAACAGATGATTTAAACTTGTTGTTCATTCATGAACAAAGAAACCACTCATGACATACTGCTTTGCAATTGAAGTGCAAATTATTGAATTTATATAACTACTAAGTAAATGCTGTAAAGCTTTGAAGATTTGATTTAAGTGAAAATTAACACATAAAAATACTTGACAAAAGTTAAATATTTCGTTAACATTTTGATATATATTTTTTTAAAAATGAAATAGTCAGAGAGAATTCATATGAACTGAAAATAACAGTAAAAATCAAATAGTATGAGTTTTGTTCAATCTGATGCATTAAAAAATAGATTTTTTTTTTCTTGGCAATAGCCCTTCAACCTTGAAAAACTTATAAGATCTGATTTTATGCCTTTCCAAAGAACACTTTTTTGATTTGATTTTCTTTCAAAAAGTTTTTTTCTCATTGGTCAAGACTTTGGCGAAAGTTTACATTTTTATGTCCCCCCCCCCTCAAGGAAAACTGGCTACACTAAAAAATCCTGGTTTCTAAAACTTACAAGGTCAACTGAGAGTTTAGGATGAACTGCAATATTTAACTTGATGAAATGCATTTTCAATTTCTCATATGTTTTTCAGAGATATATTGATGTTAAACCTAAATCAATAAATGAGAATGAAAAAATAAAGGACATACACTTACATAAGAAAAAAAGTAACTTTTTTCCTGTCTGATTTACCCACAATATTAATTGATGTTGTCTGTGTAAACAATTGTTATTGTTATGCTGACATTTTCATTTATATATATTTCCAAATGGACAGTGCCAGCATACCTGATACTATAACCATCACACTGTGTTACTACTATGTTTTCATTTTGATGGTCAGTGAAGTGTCTCAGATGCATGGTATTTATGAAAAAGATATTAAACTTTTACAAAAGCATACATGGGGGGAGGCGGGGGTTGAGAAAACTCAAATTTGGTTCCTAAAATTTGCGAAGAGTTTTTTAGCTTGACAAATTCTTTCTGACAGGCAATGCTTGACTATGACTATTGAGGACTTTGCGCATAAATTTTATTTGATGCACCCCTTCATCTTATACATTATCTAGTCAGTTGATAAAATATTTTGGTCCTGCAATATTAATACAACTAAGCCAAATTTGGCGACATGTTATTCTTTTTTAAAATGAACGCTGACCCAAAAATGTGCATGACTATGACTTTTGAGGACTCTGGGCATAAATTTTATTTGATGCACCCATTCATCTCATACATTATATAGTAAGTGGATAAGAAAAATTGGTTCTAACATGAGGGTGGGTCTATTTTAACTTTTTTCTTTTAAATCAAATACTCCTGTGTTGAGAAAAGTTGTGTATGTGCATCAAATGTTTGTGTAAAAATTTTTGGATATCAAGATATATTTAGATCCTCCGCTAGCTCCTTGAAGTTTCGCCAAATAAGTAAAAATTGACACTTTTAAATTAAACAAAAAAATTCTAATGTATTATTTTTTTTCTATTGCCTATGGTGGTAAAGGTTGTGTATTGACATCTAATGCACATTCAAAAAAAATTTTTGGTAGTTGAAATATATTTAGATCCCCCGCCAGGTTCCTGAAGTTTCACCAAATATGTAAAAATTGACATTAAAAAAAACTTTCTTATATATATATTTTTTTAATCAGCTGTGGTGGAAAAGTAGGAAAGACCCTTTGTTAGTGAACAAAATCATTATAATATCATTTAATACTCAAAGCCTCTGCCAGGCCTTTGAAATTTGCTATTTTTCTTAGCTCTTTCTGCTTAGTTTTGACTGTCGGTGACAGATGGTGCGATTATGCAAAATATATTTATTTTTCTTAATCTGTGATATAATGAAACTATGTCCATCCTATGTCTCACAAATTGGCCAGATTTTGGCATTTATCCAAACAAATATGAACCATATAGAAATCGATATATTTTGGACATTGTCCAAAATTTTTGTCCACCAAACTGGTGCAAGGTGATGAAGAACAGCAGCTTGCTTCGTTTATATATTGGTACAAAAGAACCATCGTATGAAATAGAGACTAGACTATTGTTGAATACATTGTAAAAGTGTATGCAAACGTTTGGTTTCTCACTAAACTGAGTCTTCATTCACAGCATCTTTGGAAAGTCGTCCATTACTCTAGATATCTCAACGACGATCTGAAAAATGAATATTTGATCATGTTTCTCAAAAGGAATAGGTTGTATGGTGATCCAAAAAACCTGCCGATTACCATGAGCAACGACGCACTCTCCTGTGAAGAAATTAGGCCACAGAACAATCCTGAGGATCCAAACTTTTACGAATGAAACTGTTGGTGATTTTGTCGTTTCACCTCTCAATTTTCAAGAAAAAGACTATACAGAAGTGATATCAATTAGCAAAATTTACTTAAAGATCCTCTACTGACCAAACAGATACCTAATGTGGAACTTGAGAAAATGGACAAAACGAGTGACATTATTGAAAGTGAGTTTTGGAATTTGCACAAGAGGTCGAAACAGTAGTTGGGATAGTGGCAGAAGCATCTTCATCAGTTTGTGTAGCAACAGGTCGAGATGGCTTTATACGCAAAACATTGTCGTTTAAAAAATTAATGCCAAAATTCGAAAACAAAGCTAAGTAGCATAGGGTTCAAAATTTCTATATTACAATAAAAAAAAACTACTGTGCCTAAATTTGGGTGATTGGGAGGGCGCTATGGTGATGTTTGAATGCAACCACCTCCTTGAAGCGAATTCTAACATATTTTCCCTTAATTTCGGGACAACGAGTGAAGAGCTGCTATTAAACAGCAACGCAGGTGGCGCATCAATGCTCCTCCGGTGCTTTCATCTTTTGTGCTTTTTAGCTTTAATTCGAAAGAATTATGTAGTGTCATTGCAAGAAAATAAAATGTAAAAATGGCTTTAATTTAAAAAAAAGTGCTTAATACCAAGTTTGCTTTAAATGATCAAAATAATAAAAACTCCCCCAGCAAATATTACAAATTGCACCGACCGGGGGAGGGGGAATATTGTACGATATCAATACATTTTTTTTATGAGAAAATAATATTACAGGGCAATCATTTTCCCTACAGATGATTTAAAAAAAATATGTGTAAGAAATTTGAAAAATAAGAAATAAATCAATTTTTACATATATGTCGAAAATTCAAGGGCCTGACCAGGGCTCTAAATATGTTTTAATTACCAAAAATTTTTTTTACATAAGTATTAACTGCCAGTACTCAACTTTTCCCACCACTGGCGATTAAAAAATATATACATAAGAAATTTTCACATTTTTAAAAAATAAGTCAATTTTTACCAAAACTTCAAGGGGCTTGCGGGAAATCTAAATATATTTTGGTTTCCAAAAATTTTTTTACACAAACATTTGATGCCAATACACAACTTTTCCCACCACAGGCGATTTCGAATTTAAAAAAAGTTAAAATCAACCCACCCTAGCTGACATATTAATGCAACTGAGCGAAATTTGGCGACATCTTATTCTTTTTAAAATTGAAACACCGCTGACCCAAAAATATCTCCAAATGAAGTGATATTTCACCAATAATGGAGTTTGAAATCAAACACTGCTTTTTACTTTTCATACGATTATTTAAGTTTTGCAAGTTTCCCTCATTTCTTTTGAGAAATAAGTTATGAATAAAAATAAATTAATATGAGCATTTATGTGTTAGTGCAAAAGTTAATTTATGTTATAGCAAATAATATTCAAAAAACATTATGTGGTAAAATATTAGTTTTTTCAAAAATGTACAGTAAACTAGATAATATTCTTTTTTATGTAAATGGCTTGTTTTTTTAAATAGATAAGTGCAGGTACTTTACAGTTATTTATAACTCTTAAAATTCTTTACAATAGATTTCAAAAAAGGTTTCTTTTCAAAGTAAATAAATAAATATAAAGTGAAAACTACAGTAAATCGTCAAAAACTCTCAAAACAGAATTTATTTGACAATCCCCTTCTATACATTTTCCCACAATTAAAATCTGTTGTATTATAATTTGATTGCAACTGATTAATATCTAAATTCACTTAAGCCCTCTGAATAAATTTGGTAATTAGCCATCTGGATTCCTCATAAGGTGATTAAGTGTTAGAAATATAAAAATTGCTACTTGTTGCCATTTGATTTGTGTTTTTATCATTCATATGGTGTACAGAATGTTACAAAGAACCATTAACACAGAAACTACCATGATATAATTAATTTGTAATAATAATAATAAAAAAAAATATGCATAAAGTCATTACACTCTTATTTCTGTTATAGTTTAACCAAGTTCAGTAATAATAGAAAAGAAGTAATTTAAAATCATTCTACAAAAATGTTGCTTCACTTATTTCTTGTTTACTTAATGCAACGCCTCTTAACCTTCTTACTGCATTCTTTTTTACTTCCTTTTACAAAAAAGGAAGTATTGTATTCGCGAAAAAATTTTCACTCAAAAATCGCCCTTAATTTCCATTTTGCTCACCCCCAAATGAATGTTGAGTTTTTTTTTCGATTCGACCACATGCGGAAAAGTGCCTAAGACTGTATAGACACGCGAAATATCCATTTTGACCATCACCGAGGTAATTACAACGACTTTTCTCGTGACGTCTGTATGTATGTGCGTATGTGCGTATGTATCTCGCATAACTCAAAAATGGTATGTCCTAGAAAGTTGAAATTTGGTACATAGACTCGTAGTGGGGTCTAGTTGTGCACCTCCTATTTTGGTTGCATTCGGGTGTTTCTAAAGGGGTCTTTTGCACCTTTTTGGGGGGAAATCATTGTTAATTTCGATGCAAACTCAAGTGGTGTTATAATTTGGCGGTCACTTGGCGATATATCGCCAGTCTTTTGGTTGCCAAGTTTTGTCGCCAACTTGGCGAAAAATTTGGCAATTTTTTTTTTTTTTTTAAAATCTGCTTTCAATGTGGCCATTGCTAGTGATATTTAAAGAGTTAGAGAGAGAATCCCATTAAAATTGCAATAATAGGGAAATAGCATTAAATTGGTGTAAAAGGAAGTCATGTGATGCACACATCAGCTCGTTTTTTCATTAAACTAGGTTCAAAAATTTTGTATTTTTGTAATTACATATTTCAAATCTACATATATTTTACAGTTAAAATATACAACATTTTTTCGAAAATGGCATTTTAAAACAGACATCTTTGAGCTTTGATAAGTTCGTGCAAAATGCTAAAAAAAATTCAAAACAACTATCTTATCTGTTAGCCCACATCTAAATAAACGTTTAAGCATCACAGAAGAAACAAAATGAAGCTATGAACAGGGAGAGATCATTTTGCACAGTTCAATAGATAGCAAAAATGCATCCCTGTGGAAATCGCAGGTTGCTCAATTTTTTGCTACTTCTACATTACCCATGGAAATTGCAGGATGCACAATGAGAGGATTAAAGTTTACAGGGTTGATTCTTCTACTTTAAATATATTTTTTAATGATGCCCAAATATAAATTGTGAAAAGCACAACAGAATAAATAAGTAAATTAAAATCAAATGAACTTTTAAGAAATCTCTTCACTGAGTTCCGAGCCCAGCAGGTTTCAATAGAAAACGAATACTTGACTTTTTGGAATCATGTTACATTTAAGTGGTAGAAAATTGAAATATGCTAAGTGGAAATAAATGATTATAGGAGGATTAGAAAGTCTCGATGAATAATGGTAGACTAGTATACTAGGCAGAAAGTAATATTGAGTGAAAATTGACTGAAATGTTCAAAAAGGATTAAAACTTTCAACATACATTTTTTTAAATTTAATAATTACATCTTGCAATAGTGCAGTATAAAATTACAGCATTTAAAAACAAAATCTAATTGCAGGATTGGCACAGGTGCTAACAGCAGTAACATACCTAGGAGGTCTGGCGAAGTAAAGAAATTGCCCCCCCCCCCACACACAGCGCCGTACCAGTGGGAAGTCACTGTGACCTCCTAAAACAATTTTTTTGTGGGAAAATTTGACTAATTGATTTGACAAATAGGAGACAATATTGTAACCTTAATATTCTTTTTTTTTTTTGCATTTTAAAATTGTTTTCAATGATGCTCAATTTTCCTTCGCAATAGATGTTATATATGTATCTGTGTGCATACTCAAATTTCATCATTCAGTAAAATTGGGATTTCATCAGTGGCGGATCCAGAGGCCTGTTTTGGGGGGGAGGGTGATTTTATCCATGGGCGATTGGTCCATAAAAAATTTGGGGGGGGGGGTCAGAGAAGTCACGGGAGGGGGGATGTGGGCAGCGCCCTTATTTATTTATTTATTATTTTATTTTAAATTTTATAAAATTGGGCTATGGTATTTTTGTTGTTGGTTAAATGATCGTCTCAAAAAAAAAAAAAAAAACCTAGGGACACGACCTGAAATCTCGAGACAAATATTAACAGTAGACTTCCTTCTTTCGATTCAAAGCTCCAATTTAATCTTCATCAAAAAACGTGACAAACATTTAAAGTACCCTTATTAAGTCAATTCTTCTTTCTTTAAACACGTGAATCGATCAGCACCAGCATTTTCCAGTCGATCTATAACTTTGAAGTTAGAAAAACGGAGGGGCAGTGCCCCTTTGTTTTTGAAAAGGAGGGGCAGTTGCCCCCACGAGCCGCCTATGATTCCATCCCATCCGTTCTCACATGCGCTCAAAAGTATCGGACGCACAAAAGTTATTTCGTTGCGAAGATCATTCATGAGCTTTTAAATTGAGTCTTACAAATAAAGGAAATACATTCCCTTATATCGCCATTTTTTATATATTTTCTCTCATCCTATTATGGAATGAAAAAAAATACCATTCTAATGTAACGTGGGATTTTCAGAGAACGATATGACATGGATTTATGAGGCATTTCTATGAATCTCCTCGGTAATACATTTTTGAATAAAAATAATGTCTAATGATTGCAGAAAAAATGAAAACAAGCAACTACCAAAGTTCACTATAACTACAAATAGCGGCAGTAAAAAACGCGAAACAAAAGTTTAAATAAAGATATATCGAAATAAATCTTGTAACAAAAATTGCTTTTATGATAGAACCAGAAGCAAATAAAGCGGTTAATTTTCGTTATACAAAACATAATTTTCCACTATTTAACCAGTATTAAAATAAATTTAGGATCAAAATAAAACGTTTTAAGTGTAGTTTACTTTTGTTTGAATAAGATTTTACTAGGAAATGCGAAATACAAGAGACAGAAAAGATCTTTTAACAATTAAAAAAAAAATTGATCTGTTAAAAAACCATATTCTGTTACAGCATTGTTAAATTACACTTAATCAGTGGCGTAGCAAACTTGGATGTCAACCGGGGTGGTAATCTGGGCTATCACCCCTCACCATCAACCGAAGGCGAAAAAAAAACCTTATTCAATGTTCGATGAAAGAAACGAAGTTCATACAATATTCATAAACAAAACGAAATTGTGTCCCCCCCCCCGGGAGGGATATCATCCGAAATAAACGTTTCCCTCGTATTGATACCAATGCATTTGAGAGATTATAAAACATATGCGAATTTCTGTTGGTATTTACATTTTTCCGGAACTCTTACATGCGTTTTGGGTGTCTCCGCCCCCCCCCCCCGCCCCACTCCATATAAGTACCAGCCGCCTCAAATGCCCTTCTAGTGAGACCAATATGTTTGATAGAAAAAAAATATTTTTTTTTCATGTTGGAAATAAAATTCAGAATTGAAACATCGAAATTTCTCATATTCATTTTAGTGTCACACTCTAGGGGGTGTCACCCGGCTTAGCCCCGCCCTGCAAAATAATTTTTAATATAAATTGAAATGTTGGGGAATTTTTTTTAGAATTGAAGCATTTAAATTTTTCAAAAAAAGTTGAAGATCGATTTCAGGTGCCACCTGGGGCAAACCCATCCGCGCCACCGTAGCAATGCTACTGACTTCATCAACTCACATTTATATATAAAATAATTAAATTTATCAAATAGATAAAGAAGAAAAAAAACCCGTATTTTCATATCAATCAACTAAAAACTGCTAATTAAGGGAATATGTAATACCCCTTCCCCCCTGGAGCAAAAATAAAACGTATGTATGGCACCAGTTATAAATATGCAGGAATGATTACACCTTCGAACGATATAAAACAAACGCTGAGAAGGAAATACGCTTTCAATTTTTAACATTTATCATTTAAATTTTGAGCATAAATGAAAAAAATTTAATGTATAAATTTTGAATTTGAAAAAAATTAGATTATTCTTCAGAAAGTGTTCAAACAAAAACGATTTATTTTGGTATGCAACCTAATAGTAAAAAAAAAAAAAAAAACCCACGAAGTCTGTTGGGGGGGGGGGGGGGGCGATCGCCCCAATCGCCCCCCTGTGGATCCGCCACTGGATTTCATTCGGCAAATTCAGAATTCTCCCCTTCCTAAAAATGTTAGTTCTCCTCCCACCATTTCACATAAATTCAATAAACCAATAATATTTGCAATTCATTAATAAATATAAATAATGTACATTCTTGAATGAAATGAGAATAAACATTTTTCACTTTCGTTTATAGCAATGTATTTATTATTATTTTTTAAACAGCTTTAACTGTCAATAGAATTTTCAAACCATTAGGAAAATGTAAAATAAACATAATTTACACTTATTAAAAGAAAGAAAGAAACCTTGAGTTTTTAAAAATAAAAATCAAAGCATTTAAAAAATATAATTAGGGAAGCAAAGAAAATACAAAAAACATTTTTAATCTGAAAAAACACGACTGTTAACAGCCAAAATAAAAGTACTATATATTCCCTAATTAAGGCCTCCCAATATTTGGTTCAAGTAAGACTTTTTATTATTTATTACAATGAGAATAAATACTTAGCCTAAGAAAAACTGTACACTTCAAACTATTCCCGGCAAAATGTTGCTCCCTTCCCGAAAAAAATGGAATCATCCAGCATACAACGCTCTCCAACACTGCTCCCTGGTGTGCAAATTGTGTGAAAAGTCTTAAGCTAACTCAATGAATCGGAATAGAATTTCACACCACGGGTAAAACTGCCCTTTTTTTGAGAATTAAGGATTGTTTTATTTTCCCCTCTAGTTCTTTTTCTTGGGAGCATATATATATTTTTATTTTAAAAGCATTTTTTAATCATATGATCAATTTCTTAAAAAAAGTTATTTATTTTTTAAATCAGTCGAAATGCCGCCTTCTCCCTTGCTGCTGTGCCCTGGTGAGAGCACTCCTGCCAACCCCTTGTTACGCTACTGGCCAACAGGTGTTGATGTGGATGTTTGTTTAGACAGTCATACTTGGACCACTCTGGGAAAGCTCTTGGGGTAAGTTGAAGTCTAATTTTTATCTCAGCTACAAACCAGTAAATACTGGGGTCAGTTAGCTGAACTAAGGAGCAAAAATTTTTGCTAAGTGGATGTTGTACAGAAAGTGACAGATGCATAACAGGTCAAATATATTGCTCTACATTTCAGTTGTTAAAAAAGGTTTAAAGCAGCTCTTTAAGATTGCAGCCTGTAGCTCTAATGCCCCATGCGTTGCAACAACGCAGACATTGGTGAAAGCTTGTCAGAATGGTTCCTTGCTGTGTTGTCACTTTAAAGCATGGAATACGGCACTAATTTCAACAATTACTTTAAACCTTTCATAAAGACTAAAATGTTATGCAATATCAATTCAATGTAATAAATTTAAACCTGTTTTGCATTCTAAAAATTTTGTTTCATTTAAAATAAACATGTTCAATATTAAAAGAGTAAAATTTAGCAGTTCATCACTAAGTTTTATAGTGAAATCAGTTAAAAATTGTTGAAACGACAACTGGCTTAACAATTGTTTTGTTAATCAAATTTACAATTTTAAATATCGTAACCTGATACTATTTACTATTTTAAATACTGTAACCTGATACTAATTGTTTTTTAATAATAAAATATCTTTGTTTTTCACATTAAAGATGCCGAATATTGCTATTTAAAAATATATTTACTTACAGTTCCCATATTATGTGTACCCCACTTTAACAAAAATATTTCCTTTAAAAATTAGTTTTATTTGTTCAGAAAAAGATCTTTTGTGCTATCATCAGTAAATAATGGCACAAGAGTTTACCCAGTGATGAACTTAAACAGTTTTTAAGTACTTTAACAATTTATTTTCAGTAACTAATGTCTTTGTTACTTTGTTACTTACTTTGTTACTTATTTTAAACTAAATTGAATAAAGTTAATAAACAAAAACAATATATTGGATCACAAAAGTTAATCATTTGGAACTCATCATCAATCTACATTACTTCAAAACGTGAAAATTAAAAGTTTCCTTTATGGAAAAGGTACTAGAGCAAAAGTTATGCTTGCTTCTAAATTGAAATCATTATTGTATCAACACAAAAACAGGGGCAGCCTGAATGTCGTAAGTGTTTTGTTGTAGCTTGTAGAGGAAGATATGGTGGGCCAAAAGTAAGTACTTTCTGCTTCTCAACAATCTAGAGTTTTAATAAAGAGAAAACACATCACAAGAAAGGAAAATTGACTTAAAAACTGTCAGGTAAGTACTGAATTTTGTGAATTTTTCATTCCTAATTTTGTTTCCATGAACATATTTATTAACTTTCTATATAGTGCTGTTTTAATGTGTTTAAGCAAGAGTTATTTGTAATTTTCGAAATATTTCAGAGACCAGTTTTCATTCATGGTTAAGCTTAGTATATTTCTTGCATTAAATCTTACTATTTGATTACTAAAAACTGCATATTAGAAAGAGACCTGAAATTTTTTTCGTACGCTTTTAGACACTAATAAGAGCTGGTTAAATACATAGACAATGCTGCCATGTGCAGGTAAACGGCAGTATCTGCAGAGATAAGTTTTCAAGATATTTAAAAAAAACGAGCGTTGGTTTCAACATTATTCATAGGGAAATCTAGAAATTAAGACTTTTTTTCGCACCTTTTTTTCATCGGAAACCAAATAAGCTAGTTTGTACTTAAAGCGAACGTACAATAGATGACAAAAATGCAAAAAAATTTAAAATGTAAAATTTGCAGTTACTTCCGTTTATCTGCACATGGCAGAATATACTAATGTTAATGTATTAACATAGCCAAAAACATTCTATTGCATAAGTTTAAGAACTGCTAATGAAAATTATGTCTTACAAAAATTATTTTTCACTAATTAATTTGGACGTTTTGAGAAAAGCTCTGTGAACTCTAGTTGTCAATATACACAGTAATGGGGCAATATTTTGTCAATGCATTATATTTCCTAATTGTAATTATACATTTAAATAGTCTTGTTTAGTATGTATTTTATACATCTTAAGTGCTAGTACTGTATTTCTTGGAAGTAGAAATTTTACTGTGTGCATGCATGCTTTAAATGTTTAGAGTAAGAAAAATTTTAGTCATAGTTTCAACATTTTCAATCTTTGTACAAACAGGGCTGCCACTAAGTTATGGTCCTAAAAATAGTCGTTTTAATAGTCTCTTAAATGTCAAAGTCTGTAAAACAGTCGCTAAACAAGGAAAATAGTATCTAAAATAGTCTTCCATTATATTTTTAAAAGTATTAATCAGGGACGAGAGTGGTTAAAGAGCAAAAAGGAGGAAATCCAAAAACATTTCATAAAAGGGATGATATCCAAAAAAATTTTGTGAAACTGATGATATCCAAAATCACATCAAAATAGAACTTGGAAGCCATGATATTCAAAAATTCAACAAAAAAAAGGCTAATTACCAGTTTTTAAGGTAATATGTATATAATTAAGTATGAGTAATAATTTTGTACAATTTGCTGCATTGTACCATTTCTTGCCAGAGTGTTTATTCCTAAATAAATCTACATTTTGAAAAAGGGGCAACAATTTCTAACCCCTGAGTCCTTGAACGAAGGGTTGGGGGAGCCAGAGGTCAATCTTGGCTGCATCAAACAATAGTGTCAACATTTTATATTTTTTAGAGAAAAATACATTTTTTCATTAAAAACATTTGCGTTTATAGTATTAAAAGAGTAAGAACATAAATTTTAAAATTAGGTCTGTTTGTAAAGTAAAAATTTACAACAGAAAGAAAAATCTGAAATTTCTTTACGTGGTAGAACATACTTTTCATAGTAAGAATTGAAAATAAATAAAAATATTTGTATATAAAAGATTGGTTATCTTTTTCCTTGCATTCGAACTAAAAATTTGTTTTTAAAAACTTTCTAATACGATTTTGGAATCAAAAGAACAACTTGCGGCTGCCTCATTTAATTGTGAAATCTCAAAACTTTTAATAGACTGTAAAGCCTAAACCACTTGAGAATAACCATAAATACTTTTTACACTTTCATAAATGCACAAAAAAAGTAACCATGCCAAGTTTCAACAAATTCGAGACTGTGGGTGCTAAGTTATGTTTTTTGATCGACTTTTGCAGTTTTTCTAAAATAAATTAAATAAAAATATTACCGTAAAATGGGGGAACATTGCTCCTGTAGAGATAACATTGTTCCAAAAAGTGTATAAGTTTTTTTTACTGATTTTTGGTCTCGAATTGGCAACTTGTCCACCTGTTTACTGTTATCTTCTACCTAGTTGAAAGAAATTCCACATTTTCAACCACTTTGTCACTGAAGTCCTCGAAAATCAGTAAAAAAACTTAGGAGCAATGTTATCCCTACAGGAGCAATGTTCCCCCATTTTATGGTATTGAAATGATGAAGGATTAAAAAACAGATATAAGGTAGCATATAGTAAAAAACCACCCAACATAAAAAATAATTGAAATACTTACAGAATGCAAAAAGATTGAAATCTCAAACGAGGTATGCAACTTCCGGCGCAGCACGTGTTTGACATCGTTGGCATAATTCCAAAACATACATTTTTGGCAGATATTGCGGAGGATGAAGATTCGAGGGGAAAAAAGTTGTGCTTTTCAGAACTTCAGCTTTGAACAATTACGGGGAGGAAGTCACTGAACCTATTATTTATCCTTACACTACCTGAGATACCTAAAATCACGTCTTCAAGACTTAAATTCTGCAAAATGCCTTGGAGAAGGCCTCCAGACTCCTCCTCCTACCATAACTAAAGATGGTTTTTTAATTTAGGTAAAAGAAACTAGGCTGGGGAAAGATTTTGCTGGACAGGTAAAATAAATTTGTTGCATTTTGCTTAGTCCTTTCATATGTGTGGTATGCCATTCCTATTTTTTGTGACTAATAATTTAAAATGAGAAAACTATTTTACTGAAAAGTGAACTATTTACAGTGAGCGCACAGCAGCCGGCACATGTAAAAACGATTGGCGGGCGCTGTGTTGCCTGCAGGCATAGGTTTGGGGACTTGCTATATACGATATGCAGATTGATACAATAAATCATATTAATATAAAAAATAACTTTGAATTTTTGGCAAAAATACTTTGTATTGTAAGGAAATAAAAATACATATATTGTAAATCAAAAACAGATGAGCTGCACAATTACAGCAAAAGGCTAATTTAATATGACATGTAGCATTGCAGAAACATAAAAATAAACTAAAATTACTGTTTTCAACAAGTAATGGACAAATGTCAACAGTTTTGAACATTAAAAAAAAAAAAAAAAAAAAAAAAAAAAACTAGCAAGATTTTTCATTTGTTAAACAAAAAGGCTTTGCGCTTCGGGTCTTAAGGGTTTCCAGATTATTGGGGTCCCATACTGTATCAGAGACGTAAATCACGGATTCCATAAAGGAAAATGTTCGAGACGAGATTCTCTTTTCATAAAAATACATTATTTCATATCAAAGAAATTAAAACAAATTTTCACTACCAATACCTACAACACCTATGCATGAAAACATTTTTACGACATGAATAACTTAATGCATAATTTTTGAGCATTTTCCAGTCAGGAAATAATGGAATTGCAGAGAAACCTGCATACAAAGTTTAAAACTGATACATATATATCTTTTAAGTTTCTATTTGGGTCCAAAAATGCAAAAACAGTCACAACTTGTACAAATAAGTAAATTTAATATTTTTTTTTTAATTCAGACTCTCTTTCAGTTAACACTGAAAAGTTGTAAGAACAAAGGTGAAACATTTGTAAAAAAAAAGACAAAATTAATCAATAATCATCTGGTTCTACTACTCTGAATTCAAAATGAAGGGATTTAGCATAAAATTTTAAATATCTTACAATTCATTAATTTTTTCTTTGACGTAGTGTGAAAAATATGGTGTTATCAGTAAACTATTCTGCCAAAACAATTGCTGAAAATCTTTACTAATAATAAAGCTCAAAGTTAGTCTGGATATCTGGATCTCTGTCGGGATATCTCTCTGTGACGCACATAGCACCTAAACTGTGCGACTGATTTTCATGAAATTTGGTGCAAAATTAGTTTGTAGCATGAGGGCGTGCACTTCAAAGCGATTTTGCGAAAATTCGATTTTGTTCTTTTTCTATTCCAATTTTAAGAACATTCTACAAGCAAATTACCATAACATGGACGAGTATATTACCAAATTGTCATAACCTGAAACCGTAACACGGGCAAGCAAATGAACATAGCAAATTGGCAAGAAATTCATCATCTATTATTTGTACAGGCGAAAGAAATGACCTTTTAATTTTCTACTGTGGGCAAAGTTGTGTAGGTACCGCTAGTATAACAATATTTAGGGAAGAATGTGACATCGATATGATTGCACTTTTAACATTGAGAAGAGGTTAACTCACATTCTCATGTTTGATAAGGATGGTGTTTCTCAATGAAGATAACTATTTTATAAAAATAACCTTACATTGGTTTATTAACCAGCTTCATTATAATGAGCTACTTACACCTCAAGCATTTAATGCACCACTTTGACAATTGGTACTAAAGCATACTAAATTGGAAAAGAGCTGAAAAATAATGAAATGTTAGGAGAAAAATTTAGATTGAAATTCTTTTGATTAAAAAGAAATCCAAGCACAGACAAAATAAATGATGTATATCCTAAGAATCTGTTCTACAAAACTTCTGTAGAAACTCCCATGCTTACAAATTGACAACAGCTAATCAAATCTTTTGTGTTTTTACTGGTACAGAGTAAGCTTCCAACCACAAGATCAAGCTGACTGAATCATGAAGGTTCATGCACCTATGAGGTTTAGGATCAAATAGCATCCAGACTGCACAGATCAACCACAAAACCTTTGGAAAGCAATTCAAACTTCCAATTATCACATGATCTTAAGATCAAGTTGTAAATCAGATGAAAACTAAGTTGTGAATGTGGGTTCCACTATGCAAAAAAGGCTACTTCAATTATCTGGAAATAATTCTCAGAATGCTTGATCCTGTCCAAAATGGATGAGAACTACGGATACATAGAATTTTGAAAAGAAAACAAACAGGACCAACAGTTTGTATGTTCTACTTTCCTAAGCTTAACCTTGAAGCAAAATTTTACATTAACCTCATTCATTTCTAATAAACTTCTGATCACTAGTCTTTGACAGAACAAAGACAAGATGTTAGATGGTCTGATGAAACTTGAAAATCAGCATTGGGAAGCAAACTTTCTTTGCTGAAAGAGCAGTAGAATTCACAACAGAATCTTTTCCATCAGTTACTAGATGTGATAGATATATCAGTTCCAGAATGGAATGACAGTCATTTAAAATCAACAAACAGTGCATATAGCAGGGGTCGGCAAGTAATTTTCAGTGGCGTCCGGAACTTTGGAAAAACTTTCATCAAGGTCCAGGGAAGAAAATCATAAGCTTTAAAATTTTTTAATTGAAATTTTCAATCCCAAATTAAAAGAGCAATTCTATTTCAGATCAATCTTGACCTCTTCATTTCTGATTTCAAAAATTCTGATACTGAGGACACATATTACAAGATAAGTAATTCTGCCAATTTTTAAATTTCTCTGTTGAAAATTGTTCAAAATAGAAGGCAGTAAAGAAAACTTGGAAATATGTTAAAAAAAAGGTCAAAAGAGTGCTCTTACAAATGACTAACTTCTTTCCTAATTACAGTAGAATGAAAATCCAAAACTCATTGTAAAGCTAGGGAGCAGAGCTTTCTATTAAAACATCACATGACATTCTTACAGCAGAGTTAAGTTTCAAGGTCAAAGAAAAAAAAAACCAGGAATGTTAACACATTGTCTGTAGATGTTTTACATTATTTCTGCTAAAAAGGGAAAACGATAGACTTGCCTCTGACACAATCAAGCCAAGACCATCTTCCTATTATACAGTTACCCTAAGGCCCAAGAGATTGGCTGTTGCAGCATTTAGATTAGCAATGGGGTACAATTGCGTTGCCGCTCATCTCCATCAAATCAACATCCTGAGTAGTTCTTTGTGCCCCTGTGCAGTAACGCTGCTGAACATTTGACTGGAACTATGGTAGCTGAACATTTTCCAAGAGTCCTGGACTTTGTGGTTAATCTGTTTTTTCCTGCTATTGGGAAACTAGAGAACTTATGTTACTTTTAATTTTGAGTCTCATATTGTGTGATATTGGCCAAGGACTGTTGTGTATGAGTCTGCTGTATTGGAAATAAAAAACTACTGCTATAATATTTTAATTTCTTGGCCAAACTATTCATGAAAAATTTGATAGCAATTTTATCTGTAAAACCCATATCTTATAATGGAAAGAATGTGTAATGAGTTTTTGAAGATTTGGGTTTTCCTTCTTGAGATGATTGAATCAGTTATTGTAATGAGATTTTCTGGTAAGCGTTGATCCAAATAATTTTTTTTTCTTAAAATATTTCTCATAGTTTTTCTATGAGAGTTATTATAAGACTTTTAGGGAAGATGCCCCCTTTCCTCTTTTCAGCATCTCTTAATGCGCCATCTTTGCCTTTGAAGTTTCACAAACCTTCATCAAAAAAGCAAACTTTTAAAAAAGTACAGTTTATGCATGCCTGGCCTTAAAACATAACTCCATTGTTTTTTCCTTTGTCGACTAAAATTTGATAAAAGCATGAATTATTTTTTTAAATTGTTTTCAGCATATTTTTTTTAAAAGTACTTATTAAAAGGCTTTTATTATTTAAAAATAATTACTATAAAAAATACTAGGGTTTCCTTTGTATATAGTGCACAAAAAAGTTTAAAAAGGACCTTTTTTATTGCAGAAATTCTATCAAAAAATGCCCAATTTGTCTGGAAGCACTTTGCCCCTTTTCGGATCAAGGGAAAATACTATAAAAGAAATATTTTTTGCCAAAATATGAGGAATATTTATTAGCTAGAGACATATGTACCCTTTAACTTATATGTGCCCTTCACTTGAGAAAAATATCCTATAGTTGAAAAAATACCTTTTGCGTGCAGTAGCACCCTGCCGATTCTTTTCAATCTCCGAGAAAGCTCTGACAAATTCTTCATTTCTTTATTGATATTTTCAAAAGTGATGTAATGTATAGTTAGTTACTATTAGTTAAATACTTACTTTTTTAAAAATAATATCTAGGGAGATTAGATAGTTAATACAAATACAGTCGATTCTTGATAACTCAAATATTATTTTATCTTGAAGTTTTCATATGGTCCCAAAATAATTTAGTGTTTTCAATACAAAGTTTTGTTTCTATATCTCAAATGTACTTCTTCTAAATTGAAGTTTTTGCGAAAGTTTCATTTTCATTGAATGCATAAAAATGCAGCCAAAAAATGTTCTTTTTCCTTCCTTTTAACACATTGCTTTGTTTATCAGCTTGTGTGAGGGGGATAATTTATTTTCAGTATTGCTACCTAATGCCACAGTGTTGCAAGATTATGCGAGAAGTAGCCCATTGTGTGTGGTCATTTTGCTGTGGTTAAATACTTAAAGTTTTATTGCTGGCTAATCTTTGAGATACCTAAAATTTTAGCAAAAATTGAAAACAGCAGCCTTTAGTTTTTGGATGACTCAAATAATCTGCCATTACGACAAAATGTCATCGAGAGAAATTAAATTAAGCCTACGACATACAAATTTGATGACATTTTAAGATGTGATAAAAAATGTAAACAGTGAAAAATAACTTCCTTTTTCGAAGTATCTTAGTAAAATTTATTCCCTAAAGACATTTTTAGGTAATACTAGTAATTAATTTTATCCAAACCAGGGACCACGCTAATCATTCGCCTCTACACCAAATGGGATAAAACCGTAAATTTGGCGAACAAAATTTTGATGTAGAGAGTTTATTGGTGAACAACACTCACTGAAATTTCCACAGAAAAAAATACCTCCCTGATCCTCGAAAGTTCCAAAGGGCAATAAACATACCGGTAAATAAGTGTCTAATTAATCTTAAGTGCAGGGGTGCCCACCTGGGGGGGGGGGGGGGTCATGGGCGCAGACTGCGACATTGAAATTTTTAGAGGGGGTATTTTTCTCATTTTTAAGAGGGGGGGGCTCTTACTTTTGGTAGGGAGGCTTCGAAATATTTAGGGGGGCACCCTTGATCTTAGAGGGGGTGGACACCCCTGTTAAGGTATAAGTAAGTGGTGATATTTAGGGGGTGCACCCTTGATCTTAGAAGGGGTGGCCACCCCAGTTAAGTGTATTGTATATTTTTAAAGTATAAGTAAGTGCTAGCATTTAATATTCAATAAAATTATACCTTGTTCTCTGATTAAATATTTCTACAGGAAATAAATACATTAAAATCAGCTAAAGTTAATCTTTGGCTAAGACTTTTGAAATTTGGCTACTACAGTACAACCTTGATATCTCAAATCTCTCGGGACGGGAAATTTTTTCGAGATATCGAGTTTTTGAGTTATCAAGGTTTTTAAAAAAATACACTAGTAACTCTCACATTTACACACACGTACGCTATATGCATTTATATATGTACTATGGGACCACTTCGAATTACGATCAATAAAGTAGTCTTCAATATTTACTAGATTTGAAATTTCTAATTGTCGAAAGTGCGCAGGATGAGATTTTGAAATGAGCAACAATTTCAACTTTGTTTTTTCACCTAAAAATTTAAAAATTCTAATTTTATCTTTAACCAGTAACCTCACATTCAAAAAGTTCTCAGCAGCCATTTTGTAGGTGTTAAAAAAACTGAATGATGAAAATGAGGAACGCATTTTCCATTTTCGCTTGAAAACTGACGGACGAAAAATCGAACCCCTTTCCTCAAAGTGGACAACAAGTTTGAGAGAAATGCACAAAGACTCTAAACTCTAGGAAAACACAGCATCCCCTTCATACAAACACTCCCCTATTATCTTGTCCCAATCCCCTATTCACAAAATTTCCAAGAAAAGGGATGAAAAACGTTAAGCAATTGTCTCTGAACTGGTTTTACTACAAAAATTGCCAAAGCAAAACGACAATTGAAACTTGCGTCTGTGCAAAAATTTCTACATATCAAGGGTTTCGAAAAATAAACTTTGAGATAACTATGGAAAATACATAGGGGTTTTTATGGAAAATGCTGGGGAAAATTTTTGTTTCGAGACATCAAAGGTTTCGAGATAAGGAGGTTCGAGATATCAAGGTTTGACTGTACTTTTAAAATTTGGCTAATTTACTGGCTAACAATTCAAAATCCTTAGTGCAGCCCCTGCAAACTATAAAGTGTTACAGTCTATTCATTATGCAGTATTCCTTAAAAAGAAAATAGAAGTTACTTCTTCAAAAGGCTAGTAAAGAAACTTCCTATAAATCAAACTACCGATTACTTGAAGGTTTTAAGCTGGACACAATGGACTTTGAGTTATTGAGAATCAATCGACTGTATTATTAAAATGCTTCAATCAATATTGATCATTGAGAGTCATTGCATACAGGTATTTATGAATTTAATTTTAAAATAAGAATTGTTATTGGAAATAAATGATAAAATCAACATTATTGAAACATTAAAGTTGCAAAATTACAGTAAGTTTGTATTTTAATAGTATATTTGATTCACCTGCTTCAAAAATGTCAATTTTATCATTTGTTAGTTTGTAAATGTAAAGCAACATAAATTTATTGCACTAAGAAATAATATTCAACTGTACCATATCAACTGTTTCTAACTGTTGCATAATTTTGCTTACATTTGCTAAAAAAAATAAAGATTGAGGATAGACTTCTTACAGAAATGCACGAAGAAACAAATTATAGTGAAGTTGTTCTAGAACTGGAAAAAAAATAAAATAAAAAGAAAATAAGTGCGAAAATGGAATAAAATGCAGTATGGTGGAAAAAACATAATGCAAACCTGTTCATGCTTTCCAACCAAATATGGTGATTGGGAACTTTTTTTTTCTGTCCAGGAGATGTAATATTTAAAGCAACTGCATAGATGTTTCGGAATTACTACTCATGTAAAATCAAGATGTTTTTGGAACTATTCCAAATCATGTAAGAGACAAAATTATGATGAATAAAACAAAAACTTCAATGAAGAAAGTACTTGAGAAATGAGTAAAATGATCAAGTAAGACATAAATGTTAAAATGATGAAAATGCATTCAATAATTTTTATCACATAATTTAACTCCAGAGTGAACTGCTACTGGTTTGATTTGAATACTTCCTGGTGGAAGCTATATACTCAAATAAATATGTGTGAGTAACATTACACTTTTTGCATTCAAACAGTAAGAATGACTTTTTATAATTCAAGCCTAATTAAACCTTACACACATATTGCACTTTTAAATGCAAGACAACCCTAAACTAGGTTTGTCAAAGTGTGACAAAACATTTTTAAATGAACAAAGAAATAAATTCTAGTGAAGCTATTCTAGAGTTAGAAGCCATATTCTGAAGAAAAAAAAATCACCAAAATAGCAGTGTAAAAATGGAATAAAATAGGATGAGGGGAAAAAATTTTACTCAAACCTGTTCATACTTTCTGACCAAATATGACGATTGGGAACACTTTTTTTCTGTCCAGGAGATTCATTATTTCAAGGAACTGCAAAGATGTTTTGAAATTATTAATCATATGAGATCTAGAGATGTTTTCAGAAATATTCCAAATTATGTAGTAGGCAAAATTATGATGAATAACAGGTTTAAAAAAAGTCAACACAAAGAAAGTACTTGAGAAAGGATAACAAGATCAAGTTTGACAAAAATGTTAAAATGATGAAAATGCATTTGAATTTTTATGACATCAGTCATGAAGTCCAGATTGAACAGTTACTAGTTTGATCTGTTTACTTCCTAAAGCAAGCTTATATTCTATTAAATGAGCAACAATGAAATACCATATATACTGCCATACCTGCGAATACCATCTATACTGCAAAAAGAAAAAAAAAAAAAAATGCCAAAAAAGCAGCGTAGAAATGGAATAAAATACAATATATGGGGGTGGAGAATGTAATCCACACCTGTTCATGTTTTCTGACTAAATCTGATAAATAGGAACATTCCAGAAGATTCATTATTTGAAGCAATAGCAAAGAGAATTACTACTTGAGATACAAAGATGTTTTTAGAAATATTATAAATAAAGTAGATGCAAAATTATGAAAAGAAACAGCAAAAAAAAAAAAAAAAAGTATATCAATCAAGAAAGAATTAGAGAAATAAGTAAAATGACTAAGTTCGACTAAGTGTAACAATGATGAAAATGCATTTCTGAATTTTTGTGACATAATTTAATTTAGGGCATAGTTACTAGAATTTGATTCGTGTACTTCCTATTGCAAGTCATATATTCAATTAAATGATCAACATTGAAATATTTGCATTCAAATAGCAAGAATGAATTTTTACAATTCAAAACTTGCAGACATATTATATACTTTTTAACATACGACAAACTGGGGCTTGTCAAGGAGTGACAAAATGCAATTCCTTATTCTGTAATATGAGCACCTTTTACAAGAACAGAATGAAAAACAAAGAATAATAATATTAAAAATGAAAAAATAAAATCCATAAGAAGATTTAATTAAAATAATTTAATATTAGTTTTATCACATAAAGCAGAATCCATAGAGCATTTTTTAAAGCCAAATTTGAATAACAAATGGTTACAAAAAAGGTTTCCCTAAATGAAGTTAAATTTCATGGGGAATAATATCTTATATTTTCCATGTACAACTCAAGAAGACCTTCAGACAGTTATTCAATTTATATTTCAAGTTCACTTGCTGAATACATCACTGTTCATGATTATCATGGGTGCCAAAAATTGGAACTAAAAAAAAAAGCAATAACATGTAACACAATCTATAGCGTTGTTTACATCTATCAGGAAAAGCATTTAGAAATAATAACCAAGTAAGAATACCTTTTGTTTTTAAGTAATTAAACATATAATAAAAAAAGAAAAATACACCAAAAAGGTTTTACCACTGTTGGTGGAAAGATATGTTTTAAAAATGAAGTGTAATAAAAATAAACATGTTTGAAAAATGACTGGAAACCAACTACATTCATTTTTAAAAACATACTGTCTTCAGTTTCAAGCATGTATCCATAAAAGTAAGAGGTAAATTTTTTTCTTAATTTATCTCCAAAGTTTGAAGATAACTTACGTTTGATATTGATGTTATTTAACGATACACATAACTGCAGCTAATGTATCTGCCCAAATGTGTGCATAGCATGCCATTTATATCATCTCTAGCTATATCCTTGTAGTCTGGATTTAAGTAGGATAAAGTTTTTCATAAACAGTAAGACACTGTAAAATTATGTATCTCTTGAAATCTTCATTGTTTAGGTTTGAAGAATCGAAGTAAAATCGGGAAAAATCTCCCGATTGAATACTTTGCTGCATGTGAATAAGTTAATCCTTCAATTTTGACTTTTGAGCCTAGCTTTTTGTACTCAACTGCTCACCTTGTTCTAGGAAAATATACAATTTTTATGCTCAGGAAAGTTTATAAACTTTCTAAAACACCTGTTAGGGCGATCGTTTGATACATTTTTGCATCTGCTACATTAAGTGCGGTAACAATCCAGAAATCGGCAAACTCCAATAGTTGAGAATATACTACAGGTCTCTAATTTGGTGAATAGGGAATCCCGTACTAAATTAGGGATTGTGAGCAAAATTAATTAAAATGCATCAAAAAAATAGTTATTTTACAGATAGATACAGCTAGCTTCCGTTATTAGAGTTTAATTCAAAGAAAATAAACTTGTAGTTAAAGGACGAAAATCCTGATATTTTTCGACAATTAAATTTTTCCCTCAGTAGTGAAAAGTAGCACCCATGATTATTATTGCAAATAAGAGTTTAAATGAAAGAAAAAATTGCTTTTTCCTTTTGAGCAATAATTGTTATTCTCATGACTTCATCACAAATCCATAATTAGAAGATTATGAAAGGCTCTCTGTGTTATTAAATCCATTAGTTAGCAATTAAGTATTTAATTCTGTTATACAGAAGGCTTCAATATTAATTCTTGACATTAGAACTATTTAATCAAAAAGCAACAGAATAAAAGCTCATGAACAGTACGAAAATAATTTTAATAAGCATTGATGAACATTAAAGTGCCTTAGTTGTAGAAAAAGTGTAATTTACTTCAGATTATCATAAATTTTATGACATTGAAGGAGCTAAGAGAATTGTTTTAAATTACACTATTGATCTAACAATGCCCTTGAAAATGCACAAAAGATATATTTAAGAAAGTCATTAAAATGACATTTAATTTGCTGTGTGTGTGTGGCTTCAAGTTCCATAAACCAAGTTTATAAAAAAACCAACCTTAATCGATGGCAGAAAAAGGATAAATTCATTACTTCTAGCTAACTAGTTTCAAAAGAAGTCGAAAATTATGACTTATTACAGAACTGTTAACAAATAATCAAAAATTTACTTATTATGGCCTACTGCAACGTCTCTATTTGTCAAAAGTTTTATTTATGAAACAAAAAGTAAGAAGTGCTCTGTTGAAACTATATTTTAAGATTTCTTATCAAAGTTAGAAAATTTCAGAAAAAATCTAACCAAATAGCGACAACATGAAATTATTTCTGTAGGCAACTCATGCATTCCAAAAAAAGTTTTTGCAGACCATATGACTATTATAAGCTTATAATTATGGAGCTATAATCCCACACTCTTAGATTGAGTAAGGTGAGAAAAATTTCATAAAAGCAGTTATTCTCTTTTAAATAAATTATCTTATGTTTTGAAGAACATCTATGATTCTTGGATCTTACTAGCTTTTGAAAAACAAAGAATATGTAGCACATTACATATTATTCAATGTTTTATACTTAGAAGGTATAATTTCAATACTGCAAGTGAACATGACTAATGCATTCGTGCTTGCACAAATAAACTAATAAAATGTTGAATAACTGTTTGCTTATACAAAATTGCTCCTTTTCAATTGCACACAGCCAAAAGCTTTATGAAAATCAATTGCTATTTTAATTCTATATTATGTGTCTTATTCACTTCAAATCAAATAGATTATGAATTTTCTAGTGACCACAAAGATTTTCCAAACCATAAAAAATATATTGATAAGCTCATGCCTTCAACATGTTACTAATATTACCCTAACTTCTAAATTCCCAAACATAATAATAATTAAAAAAAAAAAACACATATACTTAAAGGTTTGAATAACTTGAAACAAAATTGATTACTAAAATATGTACCATGCAGTTAAATAATACCACTTTTTTCCCAACTTTTAAACATTTTGCGATTAAAAAAGCATGAAACGCATCTCATTAAGACTACCTAAAGAGGTGCATTGATAAACTAAAATACTTTTTTGAAACCGAAACTTTCTAATCAATAATTTTTTTTCAGCAATTTGCAATGTAAGTTTAAAAATATTAATAAATAGTCTTCAAAAGAACTTGCACTAAATTGATCGTAAAATCTAATTCACACCGAGAAAAGCTTTTAAGCTATAAATTAAGTGACATGCTAATGCTACCTGTGGGATTATTTCCCAGAAAATAAAATGCAAATCTTCATCAGCTGATTAAAAAAATTTTTTTTTCCTCGTTCAACTAAGGAATAGTCAGCAGATTTTCTTGTTCAACTAAGGAATAGTCAGCAGATTTTCTTGTTCAACTAAAGAATAGTCCGCAGATTTTCTCGAGAAACTGCGACTCACATCGCAGCACACTATTTTTGCTACCAGGATAATAAATAACTTTAAAATGCTCTGTAGAAAACTTGCAACATTAAAAAGGAGATACATAAACTGGTATATGCATCTTTATTCAGAAAAATCAAGAGTTACTTCAAGCAACTTACGAACACAACGTGTAAAGTAGATATCACGTTTTCATTCCCTTATATATATATGATTCAACATAAGTAAAAGAGTATTTAATTTTGGCAGCTGAATAAAAAGATAATTTCCTTTTCTTTGCTTTTTTGAAGTTAATACATTTTATGATTACAAGCAAAACATGAACCAACGCTTAATAAATTCATTGAAAGATCGAAATGTGTATCACAAAACATATTCTAACAAGGGTTAGATATTTTAAAGCTTACGTCACCGAATAATATACATACCAAAGTTTTTTTTTGTTAAGTTTCACCGAGAAAGGATTTTGAGTACTAACATTTCAAAGTTTCAGTGAAGTCAATGTTTGATGTAATGTTGAAAAATTTTGCATTGCAAAATTAATCTACTTCAAGGTAAACTTTAAGTCACCTAGAATGTTATTCAGTTACTCAAGAACAAACATTATAAATCCCTAAACATAATACCGGGAAAAACATCTCCAATATGTATAAAACTAAAATGCCAATTCATAAACAAAAGACATGAAGAGAGCATAAAAGAGTTATTGTTAAAAATGTTTATGTAGAATTGGACATTTTGGATATGGATGGCAAAATGGCTCTGAATAAAGGTGATATATAATCACATGTTCATCAACTTTTTCTCTCGGCTTTTGCAAAGTTATTCTAAGGCATATACAACACCAATAGACTTTTCTTCATAATAAAGCGTCTTGTTATTCACATCCTAGTTGCAAGCACAGATTTACAGCATTACAACATGTAATAACTTCATTTCTTGTCATTCATATTTGAAAATTACGCTCGAGCAATATTAATTTTTTCTCTAGGACTCATTTGTAGTAAATAGATACATTTGGAACATTGATAAAATGACATCCTCCAATGGTGGCAACAGGAAACATAACACAATTTACCTATGTGCACCCTGTATATTTTCATCTGAAATTCATTAAACAGTAAATGGGGAGTATTGTATACGTGCAGCATCGAAAAGCATCAAATCCTAATGATTTGTAGTCTAAAAGTAACATTATTTATGATTCCTGTGTTTATTCACACACGAAAATGGACATGGTAGGAAAAAACTGGAATACAACTTAAGATTTTGCTAACTGTAGAAAGATTCTACAAACTTATCTTCTTCTTCAGAAGGATTCACTCAAAAAAAAGTTATCGCTAACATCGGAAGCATCATCATCTGATTCAGACCAAGTGTATACAAGATGATCATCAATATCTAAATGCAACAAAATGTTTTCTTCTCTAAACTCCAAGTAATCCCACAAGAATATTCTTCCCATATAATCTAGTTCTCCATCTTGATTTTGTCGCCGCCTTCGTGTCGGAGGTGGTAATTCGACTTTAGTGCCGTCGGGCTTTGCATGAAGATAAAAACAAGCCCCGCCGAATGGACATGTTCCTTCCCCTTGTTTGAAGTACTTGCAAGGCTTTTTACTTAATGCACCTTTATATTCAGTGATCAGTTTTTTCTTTTCTTCTTCTGTGTCCACCCAGTACAAGCTCGGTGTGATAAAATCAGATGCAACCCTGCATTCGGGACAGGCGCGGGTGACAACCGGATCCAACACGCTGTCGATGTGCTGGTTGCTTCCGAATTCTTTCGAGCGCCGCCATTTCCTGATACAGCTCAGACAAAATACATGATTGCACTTTTCCAATATCCCGAATCGGCGTTCGCTGATCGGATCCTTTTCCATGATGACATCCATACAGATGCCACAGGTCTTGTCGATGCTACGCTGCACAGCAAAGGCTAATTCCATGTCTTGTTCAAGCTCTTTTTCACATTGCTCGGTGTGTTCTTTGCGCTGTTTCTCGTCGTAAGGATGAAGGCACGCCTTACTACACAGTTCACAAACATTTCCATGAACAAAGGGGCACTGGTCGTTAAATGGGCATGCATCTTCCATAAAAGCAGCACATAATTCTTCCGAATGCATTTTGTCGGGCTCAGGATTTGTAAATATTGTGGATTTTACTGTGTCTGCATATGATCTAACAGTTTTCGGAACGAATTCGGGAGCATTTACCCAATTAGATGAGTGAGGGCCACTCATTCCCGAATTTGAAACATCATTTTTAAATGCATTGCGGTGAAGAAAACTATACCTTGGTTGGTAAGCATCTTTCTTGTTTGAATCAGGCCTGGCTGCATGCGAGTTGCGACATTCGAACTGTTGACGAGAAGATCCAGCAGAATGTCTGTCACTGCGATAACGTTGCTTAAAATTTTCTCCATCCTTCATTGGTATGTGATCGAATCTGCAATGGTCACCAAATTGACATTTTCCCTGCAGGTAGTAACGGCATACAGAATCGGGTGTGCGACGAGAAGTGTCGTGAGAAAATGGACATCTATCACCCTCTTTACAGGACGAATAAAGAAAAAATCGACATACCACATCATCTTGATTTAATACGGAGGAACCTTCAGCCATTTTTTGACAAATAACTCTTATTTTCTATCCTAAATACCTCCACCCCTCATTATCAACATTGACCACAAAACATTTTCACAGTCAGGGAAGAAAACGCACTGATAATGTATTCCTCCGCTGAGTCATATGATTGGCTGCTCTCTTTCCTTACATCAACATCCTGTTACGTAAATATAGCTATAGCCATCAGCTTTTAAAATTTCTGTGTTGCTATCTATGAGATCGAGCTACAAAAATCAGCTTTTTTTTTTGCATTGGCTAAGCATCATTTTTTAAAATTACTTCAGAAAGAAAGAATAATATATATCGTTAAAAATAATTGCACATTTTCAACCAAAATACATCAAATGATCTAAAAGGACGCAGATTTGTCCCGCCATCTAGTGACGAAAAACTAAAACTAAGCATACTCAGCGAAACAATTATGACTAAAAAAAAACATTTTTCAGATATATTGTGCATGTCGTTTCCAGATTCGGATTACAAATCTGAAAACTGCATGCAAAGTTACAGAAGCACGTCAAAGTTTATTATCAATAATTTATTCATAACAGGCCCGTTATTTGGGCCCTAAAATGAAGACTCTAAAACATAATCTAATTATGCATTTCTGCATGCATGGGCGGCTCGTACGGGAAGCAAGAGGGCAACTGTCCCCTCACTTGCAAAAGGAGAGGGGTCTCCCCCCCCCTCACTTTTCAGAGTAAAAAATTTCTAATCGATTGAAGAATGATTTATACATGTTGATTTATTTCAAGAAAAATGTAATCATAAATTCCAAATGAATGGGGTTATTTTTTCATAAAAATAGAAATCATTTCAAAAGAATGAAACTTTTGATTACAGTCAGGGAGTCTATGGCAGTCATCCGTACCAATTTCATAGTCACGTTCTACATTTTTTAGACGGTTGCTTAATCCGTACAGTCGGCAGCCGCTCAGTGGCGTAGCGTACGTGGGGGGGGGGGCAAAGGGGGCACTCACCCCAGGTGGCACTTTGTTAGGTTGCAAATGTTGTTGCAAATACTGTAACACAAACATTAACATCGAAAAAGGCGCTTTATTATTATTATTTTTTTTAAGACGGCGCATTACTAGGGATGTATCACTAAATCAACATCAAAATGTTTTTTTTTTTTACCCTTCAGTTCTAACTTGTCTCAGGAAATTTTTCTCTTTGAGGCACGAGCACGAAATATTGGATACTGACATGCATGCGGACCATTATCACTGGCGCTGACATAGAAAGACCAGAAGAGAGAGAGGACAATCTCGTTGGAGAGGATTATAAATCAAAGTTCGACAAGCAGGCAGGGGCAGACTGGGTACCCCAAGAGGACGCCAACATTAACTACCAAAGGGCACGAAAGAATTGAGGTTCAAGGGTGCAAAGGTTTTAAAGGTGCAAAAAGGAACTAAAGCGCATAGGTTTGAGGGCGTGAAAAACAAAGGCGCACAGGTTCAAGGACGCCAAAAATAAATAAAGTAAACAAAAACGCACACGTTCGAGGGGTACCAATAAAAAAAGGTAAAAAAAAAACAAAGGCACATAGAGAACGTTCGAGGGCGCATCGGCCTGCAGGACAGGCCAGTCCACCCCTGCAAGCAGTCACTGCCTTACCCATGGCTACCTGCAATTAGCCTTGCCTGTCGATTACAGGTAGCCATGCCTTAACTACAGTGTTGGCCAAATTATTAGACTAAGACTGTTTTAAAAGCGAATTCTTTATTGATTACATAACTATAGACACATTAACAAACAGTGAAAATAATTACCTAATATTTAGTATGCATTCCCTGATGAGCATTTTAAGTCTTTTTGGCACACTTTTCGCAAGGCCACCATTCCTCAACTTTTTAAAAAAGGAAGTAAAAAATTGTTTATGCTCACTTTTATATATACTCACATAAGTGATGTTCCGGATATCCGTATCCGCGGATATCCGAGAGAAAATAAAGATCTCTATCCGTATCCTTTACTTTTTTGACGGATCTTAAACGGATCATTTCTATTCTAAATTTTTTTTTTTTAATATTTGAATAAAAGATTCTTAAATTCCGTTTAAATTAGGTTTTATTACCTATTTAAATTATAAGGTAATATTTCAGAAGGCAATTTGTACCCCCCCCCCCCCCCCGTTGCAAAAACGAAGGGGAGATAAGTTTTAAAAATGTGTATCAGTGTGTCGTTTTGTGGCACCGTAGCTCCTAAACAGATGAACCGATTTTGATAGTTCATTTTTCGTTCAAAAGGTGACTTGATCGAAAGTGTTCTTAGCTTGGCCTCGTTTTTGTAGAACTTTAATTACCGGGGACATTAATTAAAAACCGAATTAACGTTTTTCATAATTATGGTAGAAAAAATTTATCCTTACGTTAAAAATGTGACCCTAATTGAAAGAACGAAGTTTTCTGCGTTTAATATTTATTTGAAACTTCTAACTTATATACAGAAGGAGCTATAATCTTGTTAAGTAAATTTTAAATGCAGTTCTAAGCCTTTATACGCATTAATTAGTAGCGATTTCATAGTCGGAAGATAAGGAGAAAAAATTCAATAATTTAAAATTTTTACCTGCTGCCAGTTCATATTTGTTAACAAATGTGTGTTTGACCCGCGAAATTCATCTTAATATGAGGTCGGCTCTCTGAGACATGTTTTGTTTTTTTAATTTTTAATTTAATATTAGTTTTTGTTATTGATTTGGGGTTTGTTATTCTTCATTTTTGTTTTTCTAGGCATCTTTTTAAAAAAGTGAGACTAAATTCTCTATTTACTGTTTGTAAAGGTGTTCCCGGCTCTGCATTTCGGCGGTCGGAGAAGTTCAATGGAATAAGTCAGCACTGCATTTATGCTGAAATAAAATGGGAAAAATTATTTCTAGCCTGTCCAGTAGCAGCTTTACACTCTTGCTCCTGTATCCCACATCTACCGAGTAAGCTAGAAATAATAGGGAAGTTGCAACCTATTAAATGTTCATATTTTGGCTATTGGATATTGTTAATTGACCCTCAAAACTAAAAAATTCACCATCGCCGAATATTAAAACACCGTGGTTGATTTTTAATGAATTTTTAAAAATCCACGCGCAAAAGTGCGCGCTTCTGAAACGTCACGAGCTTACGTCACAGGGCGCGAATGGGCAGCCTTCCGCCAAAGGAACATTTTAAGCGCGCTGATATTTTTATTTTTTAGAAATTCAATAATCCTTTTGAACACACTATGGAGGCCGGATTCGTTAAAGCACAATCTAAATAATCTTCCTCAAGTAACACCAATGAGACATTCGAATATTTTCGAGAGGATGAGAGGTTTAATGTTCCAGAAATGCGAGGAGAAAGCCTTTTACGTTTCTTCTTCGAAGTCGAATGCGTGACCTTCGCTTCTCCCCTATCGGAAGAGGGGATGACGTCACTTCCTCTGCCATTTGACGTCACAAGAGCTTGAACTTTAAAAATTAATTTAAAAAAAAACTACTTATCGTATCGCAAAAATTTTTTCACCTATGATGTTCATACATATTACTTTATCATATAAAAATAAAATTGAAAAATCGAAAACTTCCCTATTTTTCACTTTCCATCCAAGCATTAATGCAGCGCTGACTCATTCCTTCCAACTCTCCCTCAATTTTAACGGAGATTTCTTTGAAGAGTAAATCATAGTCTTGATTATATTTTTGCCGCAGTTGACATTTTTTGAAGAAACTGCCATTATTCTGACAGGAATACCTTCTGTAACAAATTTTACACTTGGATAGTTGAATTGGGTAAAAAAAATTTTGAGATCCGTATCCGTATCCGCGGATCTTGACACTAATGATCCGGATCCGAATCCGTATCCGCGGATCTACTTTTTTTTTTAACGATCCGGCACATCACTAACTCACATACGCATACTCACTAGTTACCTATAACTAACTTTAAATATAACAGAACACACTAATAAAAAGAACTAGTGAACTGTTTAAGCTGATTGAGGTTATGTTCCTGGCAAGTAGATAAACAAAGCAGACAGTGCTGCCACCTGCAAACCTTAAATTATGCTAAAATAACGTAATAATCAGTGTACAGTATGTACTGTACTTTAACAGTAAAATAAATAGTACTTTAGTACAAATAGTGTACAAAAAACAAAAAAGCTGTTTAGTCTAATAATTTGGCCAGCACTGTAATGTGATTGCGCCTCCACGTGTTTCCCTTGACGGGACTACGAAACCCTCTGCGCATTGTGTTTTTTTTTTTTTTTTTTTTTGCGCCCTTGTTCCTGAGCTCTTTATCTCTCTTTTTTTATTTTTTTTTTTTTTTTTTGCGCCATCGAACCTGTTTTTTTTTTTCATTTTATTTTATTTGTGCCATCGAATGTGTGCGCCTTTGGTTCCCCCCCTTTTTTTGCGCCCTCCCCTCGAACCTGTGCGCCTGTTTCTTTTTGCGCCCTCAAACCTGTACGCCTTCGGGTTTTTTTTTTCTCTTTCTTTTTGCTCCCTTAAACCTGAGCGATTTCTCTCTGTTTTTGCGTCCTTGAACATGTTCGCCTTCGGGTTTTTTTTATCTTTTTGAAGTGATACAGTGAAACCTGTGTATAACGATAGTCTATAACGACAACCTGTCTATAACGATATTTTTTTTGGGCCTCAGCAAAGTGTCGGCATGAATAATCAAACTGTCTATAAACGATAACCTGTCTATTACGATACTTTTTTTAGGTACCAACAGTATCGTTGTAGACAGGTTTTATTGTAACTTCTTATATGAGGGTAAAACGATTTGTGACATAACGCGCGTAACGGCGCAACTCTCGTCTGGCATTCCTTTCGTTCGCGCATACGACAGAAGCGCGCATGTTCGGGGAAATTTTGTTTCTTTACTCTTTGGGTCAGCTTTAAGCGTTAAGTGGTAGTAGAAAAAGTAATGAAACTAACAGAAGATGGATGATCGTCGCAACATAACGCAATCTCCTAACGAAAGGTGAGTTTGATGTAACAATACCAGTAACATTGTAAACAATATGTATTCAAAACAGCATTTAATCTTTAAATTTATTTTCAAAACAAAAACATTTTTGCGATTAGTTATACTAAAAATATCTCGCTTCATTTAGGGTTTTGAACTGTGATAAGGTGTACATATTTTAAACGAACTTCATCCCCGCAGATTCCGCAACGCGGGGGTTGGGGACGGCCGAGAAAACAAAAAATATAATAAATAAACATTTAATTCGTTCATCACAGAGTAAAATCTAAAATGTTTCGTAAGTTTAAGTGTTTTTTTCTGATAGACGAAATATTTAGAAACAACGCGTCATTTAATCTATTAACGATATTGATGAAATGTGTGTAGTGGAATGTCTCAATAAAGCAAAGCAACAAATTATTATTGCCAACATATATACACTGGTATGCAAAAATTAAGGACGAAGTCGAAAAATTAACATATCAGCTGAACGAAGAGGCAGAGCGGACATAAAGATTAATCAGGAGATTAAGTAAGGTGATGTACGGTAGCACATGCGCAGATATGCAGGCAGACGTAATGGGGGAGTGTCTGAGTAGTATAAAGCATGTTGTCGGTGTAAGATCAGTATTTCTGGCAAAGAGATTGCACGCCGTATAGCAGTTAAAATAACACCGAGTTGCTGCCTCAGCCAGAAATGGCGAATAATCAATCTGTTAGACGACATCTGGATGCTTTTACCCGAGGTCGAATCATTGGGAAGTTGGAGGAAGGCCGCAGTGTGACAAGTGTGGCTGCAGAGTTCGGAATTGCTCGCAGCATTGTTTCACGACTTTGGAGACAATTTCAAACTACAGGAACAGCTATCCGGGGGTTCAGTAGTGGTCGTCCACGAGGAACCACACCCGCAGATGACCGGTGTATTGTCTTACAGGCCAGAAGAAACAGGCGGCAAACAGAGGGAGAAATCGCTAGAAACACGACACAGGCGACTGGACGACCGATATCGCGTTTTACCGTGGCCAGAAGACTGCACGGTGGTGGTCTGTTTGCACGACACTCTATACGGTGTGTACCTCTAACGCCTGCCCATCGGAGAAGGCGTTCTCTGTGGTGCCGGAAACACCGGAATTGGAGAGACAATGAATAGGGACGAGTACTCTTTACAGATGAGAGCAGATTCAGTCTGAGTAGCGATTCTCATCGCATACTCATATGGAGAGAGCGGGGAAGCCGCAATCATCCCTCGAACATCATTGAAAGGGACAGGTATGGAGGTCGCAGTGTTCTCGTTTGGGGAGGCATCATGCTTGGTAGTCGTACAGACCTTCACATCTTCGACGCAGGTTCAGTCAACGGGACCCGTTATTGTAACGACATTCTTCTTCCATATGTGCGTCTTTTTAAAGGCGCTATGGGTCCGCAGTTCCTTTTCATGGACGACAATGCACCATGTCATCAATTTGTACTTTTTCAATAAAGCTTCTTTTTATCCCTCTGATTTCTCTTTTAGTAAGTGTTGCTTACATTACACATGTCCTTACGTATTGGGGATCTTACGGTATTAAATGTGTTGATTTGGAAAGCTTTTGTACAAAGTTATATTGAAAAAATCGTCTCGTCCTTAATTTTTGCATACCAGTGCATATATATATATATATATATATATATATATATATATATATATATATATATATATATATATATATATATATATATATATATATATATAGGGGCGGACTGGCTGACTTTGGCCCAGTTGGCTAAAAAATACTTTGGCCCACCTCTATAAAATAAAAAAGTTAAATTATCCAGTACGGGATATCGATTCTTCCGAGTCGAGCACAGACATTTTCTATTTTCCTCGTAAGTTTCTAAATCAAGTTTTAAAGTTCTAAAAAACGAAAATTGTGAAACGTAAAATTAAGCTAACACTGAACTATTTTTTATGCTCCTTCAAAGAAGGATACTAATGGTTTTAAGTCTGAAAAGGCACATATCATTGTGATTTTATACGGACAACATAAGAAGGACACGAGGAAAGGGAGGAATCGGGTAAATCCTCCCTCCCCCTGAAAATTTTCGAAATTGGTTGATCTATATACGCATAAGGAGAAAAGAATCGGAAAGTGGGCTTCTAGTTCCCTTCCAAGCGATATTTCAAAAGTTGATGTCAAAAACCGCAATTTTACAATGTTCGGCAACGTTAAGGAGAGGGAAAAGAAAGGGTTCCCCCTCGATGTTTTTTTCTTAACTTTTTTTTTTCAAAACTGAAGCCTATTTTAGTTTATCTTTGTTTACAATAGAACGTCGAGGGCTCTTCTCAGAATTTCTCCGAAATGGGAAACTTTAATGCAATTTTAGGTTACCCTTGGTAAAATTTATGGAACAAGGAAGCATCGGGAGCTCTCAACGAAAACATTTCGACTTCGGACTATTACAAAACGCAAAACTTTCGTTGGTCACGTTTGAAGTAGGAGGAGGCTCAATGTCTCATTTGGAAGCATTTAAAAACTGAAATATACTCTACCCGATTTTAAACTACATTTAGTTACTACAGGGAATCCGACGACTCTCCCTTTGGAAATTTTTGACATTGAAATTTTAAAAACATAATCTTATAATATGTTTGGAAACATTAAAAGGAAAGGAGACAGGTTTCTCGAGTGTTTCCCCGAATATTTTTTAAGAGGGTGCCGTACCCTTTCGCTTTTAAGCTAACCTTTGACCCTTAACATAATCAACCCCCCTTTCCACCCTTAAAAATTTAAACAAAACTTCAGAAAAGGGAATTTTTTTTCGAAAGGTAAAGATTCACATAAGCTGTCTTTGAAACGTCACTCTCTCGTGTCAATCGCTTATCCACAATAATGTAATTGGAATTTACCTGAATGTTTTTTTTTTCATTACCTTTTAAACTAAACATCAAAAAGCTTTTCAATATTTTAAAAATATTTACTATCGAAAACACTTGAACTTTGTATGTAAATAGATAACCAAAAAGTAAAAGAAGCACCTTTTGTATTTTACAAAACTTGAAAGCGCACTGCCTCTTTTTTGGTCTGGGGGAAACACTAGTTCCCTCTGGGCATTTTTTCTGGAACTGAAATCAATTTTAGGCTATAGTGCAGATAAAAGGGTTATGGAGTTCTCCCACGAAAATTTCTCTAAGTGAAATTTTAAGTAATCTTTAGAACTTTAAGGGATTAGCGAAGGTTCGAAGGCTTTGTCTGGTGAGACATTGTCTGAAAAATACAATTGAGGGCCTTCATCGTGTCGCGATGAGAAAGGTGTATGAAATTTCAAATATTTGAATTTTTTTTTAACTGGATTATTTTTTCATTTTTATTCCATTTTATTCATAAAATAACGGGACGGCATTGAAATATGACTTTTTCAGGCATTATGTAAAATATCGTTTTTTGGGATATCGTGACGATGACGCGCTATACAATAGAAACAATATACGATATCGGGTAGATGAAACGATATACGGCAATAACGTAGAGATGACGCTATGATATCGGGTACTACTGGGAAAGTGTCCAGTAGAAAGAGGCATCTTTCCCACACTATTTACTAGAAAGCAGATGTCAAATCTTACATTTGTGTCCTGTTGTTGCACCAATCGGAACTTCTATATTCTCCACACTCAACAATGAATTAAAAAAAAAAAGTTTGGACTTCACTGGTTTTTGCATTCAAGTCCTCAGTTGTAGCAAAAGACTACGTTGGTGACTTTAGGACTACAAAGGCATCTCATATCTGAAATACCTTAGGGATCCCGTTAAGTCTAAATCTGGTCCTGATTACAACTAAAAACAACCAGTGAATACCAGGGGCGTGAGCAGAAATTTTAGGGCCCGTCACAAATGACTTACGGGACCCCTCTATCTTGTTTACCCCTACGTCTCTACATATATATTTCACCCCTCATTAAAAAAATCTTGGGGCCCCCTTCAGTCTCTGAACGAGGCCAGCAGGTGTCCCTTCTCTCCCCCCCCCTCCGTACATGCCCTTGCCTTGCTCATATGTCAACGCCCCAATGCATGGCCCACGTATTTATAGTAGGCCTGGGATAGCTTTGTGTAATGGTGCAGGCACCTTTAATTTTTGTAAATAGACGTACAAATATAAGTTTTTAACACTCTTTTTTCGTCCAGGGTCGTCTTCCAGGCCGCGTCGGGCCTCAATTTTTGTGGCCCCCTCCTGTTTCCTCAATGCGGAAGCCATGGCCCACAGAGCTCTAAAAACTAGAGAGAAAGTTGAAGAGAGGAAATAGCATTCGCACGTTTGAACTTCGCCTATTTAGTTTGGTCTCTGCTTAGAATCGGGGGAAAAAAAAACCTGTTTCCAAACGCGTTTTTCACATAGAGTAAATGAATTACCTGTTTTTATGACACTTTATAAATACAAAAAGACCGCTATGTGTAATGCGTGAAAAAGAAATTCGTTGCAATCGTAGATTGTAAAAAAAAATTATTTCGAACGTTCCTAATTACTGTACATTAATATTTCTTTAAGTCCGATGATGAGAAATTTTGCTGATCCCATTGTGATGAAGCGCCATTGATCTGAGGGCTTTTAATGCAATATTGTATTATTATTTGCGACATTATTGCAAAAGTTCGCGACGCCCCTGTAGAGTCTACATGGCTCCTCTAGGGGGTACACATTTTAGGAATCATTACCTGGAGCCTTCCTTAAATATACTCCTTATGCATAATAAGCCCAAAAGCGCCCAAAGCAGTTGTTTTGCTTCGGAACATTTTTTTTTTTTACAGTGATAGAGAGCCAATTATCTAAAGCAACATTTCGCCATTTAGGGAAGTCGCGAAATATTGGAAAGTTTTATTATCAAAAAGTCCCTAATTATTTGCGACATTATTGCAAAACCTCGCGGGGTGCATGTATAGGCTCTATGGCTCCCCGAGAATATGCACATTTCGGGAATTCTTTGGTTGACAGATATTAAATAACTATCTGTCAACCAAATACAAAAAGACCGCTATGTGTAATGCGTGAAAAAGAAATTAGTTGCAATCGTAGATTGTAAAAAAAAATTATTTCGAACGTTCCTAATTACTGTACATTAATATTTCTTTAAGTCCGATGATGAGAAATAGTGCTGATCCCATTGTGATGAAGCGCCATTGATCTGAGGGCTTTTAATGCAATATTGTATTATTATTTGCGACATTATTGCAAAAGTTCGCGACGCCCCTGTAGAGTCTACATGGCTCCTCTAGGGGGTACACATTTTAGGAATCATTACCTGGAGCCTTCCTTAAATATGCTCCTTATGCATAATAAGCCCAAAAGCGCCCAAAGCAGTTGTTTTGCTTCGGAACATTTTTTTTTTTTTTACAGTGATAGAGAGCCAATTATCTAAACCAACATTTCGCCATTTAGGGAAGTCGCGAAATATTGGAAAGTTTTATTATCAAAAAGTCCCTAATTATTTGCGACATTCCTGCAAAATTTCGCGGGGCGCCAGTAGAGGCTTTATGGTTGCCCGAGAAGATGCACATGTTGAGAATTCTTTGGTTGACGATATCGTATACTTATCCGTCAACAAATACAAAAAGTCCGCTATGTGTAATACGTGCGAAAAAAAATTCTTCGCACTCGTTGATTGTAAAAAAAATTTATTCCGAACGTTCCTAATTATTGTACATAAACATTTCTTTAAGTCCGATGATGAGATTTAATGCTGATCACATTGTGATGAAGCTGCATTGTTCTGAGGACTTTTAATGCAATATTGTATTATTATTTGTGACATTATTGCAAAACCTCGCGGGGTGCATGTATAGGCTCTATGGCTCCCCGAGAATATGCACATTTCGGGAATTCTTTGGTTGACGGATATTAAATAAATATCTGTCAACCAAATACAAAAAGACCGCTATGTGTAATGCGTGAAAAAGAAATTCGTTGCAATCGTAGATTGTAAAAAAAAATTATTTCGAACGTTCCTAATTACTGTACATTAATATTTCTTTAAGTCCGATGATGAGAAATTTTGCTGATCCCATTGTGATGAAGCGCCATTGATCTGAGGGCTTTTAATGCAATATTGTATTATTATTTGCGACATTATTGCAAAAGTTCGCGACGCCCCTGTAGAGTCTACATGGCTCCTCTAGGGGGTACACATTTTAGGAATCATTACCTGGAGCCTTCCTTAAATATGCTCCTTATGCATAATAAGCCCAAAAGCGCCCAAAGCAGTTGTTTTGCTTCGGAACATTTTTTTTTTTTTTTTTTACAGTGATAGAGAGCCAATTATCTAAAGCAACATTTCGCCATTTAGGGAAGTCGCGAAATATTGGAAAGTTTTATTATCAAAAAGTCCCTAATTATTTGCGACATTATTGCAAAACCTCGCGGGGTGCATGTATAGGCTCTATGGCTCCCCGAGAATATGCACATTTCGGGAATTCTTTGGTTGACAGATATTAAATAACTATCTGTCAACCAAATACAAAAAGACCGCTATGTGTAATGCGTGAAAAAGAAATTAGTTGCAATCGTAGATTGTAAAAAAAAATTATTTCGAACGTTCCTAATTACTGTACATTAATATTTCTTTAAGTCCGATGATGAGAAATAGTGCTGATCCCATTGTGATGAAGCGCCATTGATCTGAGGGCTTTTAATGCAATATTGTATTATTATTTGCGACATTATTGCAAAACCTCGCGGGGTGCATGTATAGGCTCTATGGCTCCCCGAGAATATGCACATTTCGGGAATTCTTTGGTTGACGGATATTAAATAAATATCTGTCAACCAAATACAAAAAGACCGCTATGTGTAATGCGTGAAAAAGAAATTCGTTGCAATCGTAGATTGTAAAAAAAAATTATTTCGAACGTTCCTAATTACTGTACATTAATATTTCTTTAAGTCCGATGATGAGAAATTTTGCTGATCCCATTGTGATGAAGCGCCATTGATCTGAGGGCTTTTAATGCAATATTGTATTATTATTTGCGACATTATTGCAAAAGTTCGCGACGCCCCTGTAGAGTCTACATGGCTCCTCTAGGGGGTACACATTTTAGGAATCATTACCTGGAGCCTTCCTTAAATATGCTCCTTATGCATAATAAGCCCAAAAGCGCCCAAAGCAGTTGTTTTGCTTCGGAACATTTTTTTTTTTTTTACAGTGATAGAGAGCCAATTATCTAAAGCAACATTTCGCCATTTAGGGAAGTCGCGAAATATTGGAAAGTTTTATTATCAAAAAGTCCCTAATTATTTGCGACATTATTGCAAAACCTCGCGGGGTGCATGTATAGGCTCTATGGCTCCCCGAGAATATGCACATTTCGGGAATTCTTTGGTTGACAGATATTAAATAACTATCTGTCAACCAAATACAAAAAGACCGCTATGTGTAATGCGTGAAAAAGAAATTAGTTGCAATCGTAGATTGTAAAAAAAAATTATTTCGAACGTTCCTAATTACTGTACATTAATATTTCTTTAAGTCCGATGATGAGAAATAGTGCTGATCCCATTGTGATGAAGCGCCATTGATCTGAGGGCTTTTAATGCAATATTGTATTATTATTTGCGACATTATTGCAAAAGTTCGCGACGCCCCTGTAGAGTCTACATGGCTCCTCTAGGGGGTACACATTTTAGGAATCATTACCTGGAGCCTTCCTTAAATATGCTCCTTATGCATAATAAGCCCAAAAGCGCCCAAAGCAGTTGTTTTGCTTCGGAACATTTTTTTTTTTTTTACAGTGATAGAGAGCCAATTATCTAAAGCAACATTTCGCCATTTAGGGAAGTCGCGAAATATTGGAAAGTTTTATTATCAAAAAGTCCCTAATTATTTGCGACATTATTGCAAAACCTCGCGGGGTGCATGTATAGGCTCTATGGCTCCCCGAGAATATGCACATTTCGGGAATTCTTTGGTTGACAGATATTAAATAACTATCTGTCAACCAAATACAAAAAGACCGCTATGTGTAATGCGTGAAAAAGAAATTAGTTGCAATCGTAGATTGTAAAAAAAAATTATTTCGAACGTTCCTAATTACTGTACATTAATATTTCTTTAGGTCCGATGATGAGAAATAGTGCTGATCCCATTGTGATGAAGCGCCATTGATCTGAGGGCTTTTAATGCAATATTGTATTATTATTTGCGACATTATTGCAAAAGTTCGCGACGCCCCTGTAGAGTCTACATGGCTCCTCTAGGGGGTACACATTTTAGGAATCATTACCTGGAGCCTTCCTTAAATATGCTCCTTATGCATAATAAGCCCAAAAGCGCCCAAAGCAGTTGTTTTGCTTCGGAACATTTTTTTTTTTACAGTGATAGAGAGCCAATTATCTAAAGCAACATTTCGCCATTTAGGGAAGTCGCGAAATATTGGAAAGTTTTATTATCAAAAAGTCCCTAATTATTTGCGACATTATTGCAAAATCTCGCGGGGTGCATGTATAGGCTCTATGGCTCCCCGAGAATATGCACATTTCGGGAATTCTTTGGTTGACAGATATTAAATAACTATCTGTCAACCAAATACAAAAAGACCGCTATGTGTAATGCGTGAAAAAGAAATTAGTTGCAATCGTAGATTGTAAAAAAAAAATTATTTCGAACGTTCCTAATTACTGTACATTAATATTTCTTTAAGTCCGATGATGAGAAATTTTGCTGATCCCATTGTGATGAAGCGCCATTGATCTGAGGGTTTTAATGCAATATTGTATTATTATTTGCGACATTATTGCAAAAGTTCGCGACGCCCCTGTAGAGTCTACATGGCTCCTCTAGGGGGTACACATTTTAGGAATCATTACCTGGAGCCTTCCTTAAATATGCTCCTTATGCATAATAAGCCCAAAAGCGCCCAAAGCAGTTGTTTTGCTTCGGAACATTTTTTTTTTTTACAGTGATAGAGAGCCAATTATCTAAAGCAACATTTCGCCATTTAGGGAAGTCGCGAAATATTGGAAAGTTTTATTATCAAAAAGTCCCTAATTATTTGCGACATTATTGCAAAACCTCGCGGGGTGCATGTATAGGCTCTATGGCTCCCCGAGAATATGCACATTTCGGGAATTCTTTGGTTGACAGATATTAAATAACTATCTGTCAACCAAATACAAAAAGACCGCTATGTGTAATGCGTGAAAAAGAAATTAGTTGCAATCGTAGATTGTAAAAAAAAATTATTTCGAACGTTCCTAATTACTGTACATTAATATTTCTTTAAGTCCGATGATGAGAAATAGTGCTGATCCCATTGTGATGAAGCGCCATTGATCTGAGGGCTTTTAATGCAATATTGTATTATTATTTGCGACATTATTGCAAAAGTTCGCGACGCCCCTGTAGAGTCTACATGGCTCCTCTAGGGGGTACACATTTTAGGAATCATTACCTGGAGCCTTCCTTAAATATGCTCCTTATGCATAATAAGCCCAAAAGCGCCCAAAGCAGTTGTTTTGCTTCGGAACATTTTTTTTTTTTTTTCAGTGATAGAGAGCCAATTATCTAAACCAACATTTCGCCATTTAGGGAAGTCGCGAAATATTGGAAAGTTTTATTATCAAAAAGTCCCTAATTATTTGCGACATTCCTGCAAAATTTCGCGGGGCGCCAGTAGAGGCTTTATGGTTGCCCGAGAAGATGCACATGTTGAGAATTCTTTGGTTGACGATATCGTATACTTATCCGTCAACAAATACAAAAAGTCCGCTATGTGTAATACGTGCGAAAAAAAATTCTTCGCACTCGTTGATTGTAAAAAAAATTTATTCCGAACGTTCCTAATTATTGTACATAAACATTTCTTTAAGTCCGATGATGAGAATTAATGCTGATCACATTGTGATGAAGCTGCATTGTTCTGAGGACTTTTAATGCAATATTGTATTATTATTTGTGACATTATTGCAAAACCTCGCGGGGTGCATGTATAGGCTCTATGGCTCCCCGAGAATATGCACATTTCGGGAATTCTTTGGTTGACGGATATTAAATAAATATCTGTCAACCAAATACAAAAAGACCGCTATGTGTAATGTGTGAAAAAGAAATTCGTTGCAATCGTAGATTGTAAAAAAAAATTATTTCGAACGTTCCTAATTACTGTACATTAATATTTCTTTAAGTCCGATGATGAGAAATTTTGCTGATCCCATTGTGATGAAGCGCCATTGATCTGAGGGCTTTTAATGCAATATTGTATTATTATTTGCGACATTATTGCAAAAGTTCGCGACGCCCCTGTAGAGTCTACATGGCTCCTCTAGGGGGTACACATTTTAGGAATCATTACCTGGAGCCTTCCTTAAATATGCTCCTTATGCATAATAAGCCCAAAAGCGCCCAAAGCAGTTGTTTTGCTTCGGAACATTTTTTTTTTACAGTGATAGAGAGCCAATTATCTAAAGCAACATTTCGCCATTTAGGGAAGTCGCGAAATATTGGAAAGTTTTATTATCAAAAAGTCCCTAATTATTTGCGACATTATTGCAAAACCTCGCGGGGTGCATGTATAGGCTCTATGGCTCCCCGAGAATATGCACATTTCGGGAATTCTTTGGTTGACAGATATTAAATAACTATCTGTCAACCAAATACAAAAAGACCGCTATGTGTAATGCGTGAAAAAGAAATTAGTTGCAATCGTAGATTGTAAAAAAAAATTATTTCGAACGTTCCTAATTACTGTACATTAATATTTCTTTAAGTCCGATGATGAGAAATTTTGCTGATCCCATTGTGATGAAGCGCCATTGATCTGAGGGCTTTTAATGCAATATTGTATTATTATTTGCGACATTATTGCAAAAGTTCGCGACGCCCCTGTAGAGTCTACATGGCTCCTCTAGGGGGTACACATTTTAGGAATCATTACCTGGAGCCTTCCTTAAATATGCTCCTTATGCATAATAAGCCCAAAAGCGCCCAAAGCAGTTGTTTTGCTTCGGAACATTTTTTTTTTTTACAGTGATAGAGAGCCAATTATCTAAAGCAACATTTCGCCATTTAGGGAAGTCGCGAAATATTGGAAAGTTTTATTATCAAAAAGTCCCTAATTATTTGCGACATTATTGCAAAACCTCGCGGGGTGCATGTATAGGCTCTATGGCTCCCCGAGAATATGCACATTTCGGGAATTCTTTGGTTGACAGATATTAAATAACTATCTGTCAACCAAATACAAAAAGACCGCTATGTGTAATGCGTGAAAAAGAAATTAGTTGCAATCGTAGATTGTAAAAAAAAATTATTTCGAACGTTCCTAATTACTGTACATTAATATTTCTTTAAGTCCGATGATGAGAAATAGTGCTGATCCCATTGTGATGAAGCGCCATTGATCTGAGGGCTTTTAATGCAATATTGTATTATTATTTGCGACATTATTGCAAAAGTTCGCGACGCCCCTGTAGAGTCTACATGGCTCCTCTAGGGGGTACACATTTTAGGAATCATTACCTGGAGCCTTCCTTAAATATGCTCCTTATGCATAATAAGCCCAAAAGCGCCCAAAGCAGTTGTTTTGCTTCGGAACATTTTTTTTTTTTTACAGTGATAGAGAGCCAATTATCTAAACCAACATTTCGCCATTTAGGGAAGTCGCGAAATATTGGAAAGTTTTATTATCAAAAAGTCCCTAATTATTTGCGACATTCCTGCAAAATTTCGCGGGGCGCCAGTAGAGGCTTTATGGTTGCCCGAGAAGATGCACATGTTGAGAATTCTTTGGTTGACGATATCGTATACTTATCCGTCAACAAATACAAAAAGTCCGCTATGTGTAATACGTGCGAAAAAAAATTCTTCGCACTCGTTGATTGTAAAAAAAATTTATTCCGAACGTTCCTAATTATTGTACATAAACATTTCTTTAAGTCCGATGATGAGATTTAATGCTGATCACATTGTGATGAAGCTGCATTGTTCTGAGGACTTTTAATGCAATATTGTATTATTATTTGTGACATTATTGCAAAACCTCGCGGGGTGCATGTATAGGCTCAATGGCTCCCCGAGAATATGCACATTTCGGGAATTCTTTGGTTGACGGATATTAAATAAATATCTGTCAACCAAATACAAAAAGACCGCTATGTGTAATGCGTGAAAAAGAAATTCGTTGCAATCGTAGATTGTAAAAAAAAATTATTTCGAACGTTCCTAATTACTGTACATTAATATTTCTTTAAGTCCGATGATGAGAAATTTTGCTGATCCCATTGTGATGAAGCGCCATTGATCTGAGGGCTTTTAATGCAATATTGTATTATTATTTGCGACATTATTGCAAAAGTTCGCGACGCCCCTGTAGAGTCTACATGGCTCCTCTAGGGGGTACACATTTTAGGAATCATTACCTGGAGCCTTCCTTAAATATGCTCCTTATGCATAATAAGCCCAAAAGCGCCCAAAGCAGTTGTTTTGCTTCGGAACATTTTTTTTTTTTTTTTACAGTGATAGAGAGCCAATTATCTAAAGC